>NC_034198.2:41425903-41535903 GCF_002021735.2 Oncorhynchus kisutch | reverse complement strand
CAGCCACTATAATCCTCCTGTGTTTCAGTAAAGGGCTGTAGTTACAGCCACTATAATCCTCCTGTGTTTCAGTAAAGGGCTGTAGTTACAGTCCGTCTCCGTGGTCTTTTACTGGGAACGCTTGTCCACCAACACACACCATCGTCAGGGTTTCAGATCATTTCCAAACGCTTTTACAGTTAGCTAGCTAAGCGTCCATCTCAGATCCAAAGTAGAGGACTTCCTGGTTTTCTTTTCATTCAGGAAATCCTTATCCGACTGGCTGAATTAAATATTGAAGGGCTGTAGTTAGAGCCACTATAATCCTCCTGTATTTTAGTAAAAGGGCTGTAGCTACAGATGGCCATCTGAGACAATGTTAATCTCATTTTCCCTTCTCCACTTAGATAATCACACCATATGGGTCCCAAACGGTTCCCTCTGCCCTTTAGGGCCCATAGGGCTCTGGTTAGACGTAGTGCACTATAAAAGGGTATTGGGGGGGGGGGGGGGGGGGGGTGATGCAGACAGAGATGGGGAGTGTGTACAGAGCCGCAGCTCCAGTCTTCTCCGTTCAGGAATTAGAGAGTGAGGCGCTAGTAGTACATTACTTTAATCCTATAAAGTCCCCGGTGGAAGTAAACGCTCCTCTATTAGGGAACCGCACCACCACTGGCAACAACAATTCTGTTATCAGATCTTCTCCAAGGACAGACCTCGGGGGAGGGTTGGGGTTGAAATCGGAACAGACCTCGGGGGAGGGTTGGGGTTGAAATCGGGACAGACCTCGGGGGAGGGTTGGGGTTGAAATCGGGACAGACCTCGGGGTTGGGTTTGAAATCGGGACAGACCTCGGGGTTGGGTTTGAAATCGGGACAGACCTCGGGGTTGGGTTTGAAATCGGGACAGACCTTGGGGAGGTTGGGTTTGAAATCGGAACAGACCTTGGGGAGGTTGGGTTTGAAATTGGAACAGACCTCGGGGTTGGGTTTGAAATTGGGACAGACCTCGGGGGTTGGGTTTGAAATCGGGACGCCTCCAACATTGACTCTGTACCGGTACCCCCTGTATATAGTCTCCACATTGACTCTGTACCGGTACCCCCTGTATATAGCCTCCACATTGACTCTGTACCGGTACCCCCTGTATATAGTCTCCACATTGACTCTGTACCGGTACCCCCTGTATATAGTCTCCAACATTGACTCTGTACCGGTACCCCCTGTATATAGCCTCCACATTAACTCTGTACCGTAATACCCTGTATATAGCCTCCACATTAACTCTGTACCGTAACATCCTGTATATAGCCTCCACATTGACTCTGTACCGTAATACCCTGTATATAGCCTCCACATTGACTCTGTACCGTAACATCCTGTATATAGTCTCCACATTAACTCTGTACCGTAATACCCTGTATATAGCCTCCACATTGACTCTGTACCGTAATACCCTGTATATAGCCTCCACACTGACTCTGTACCGTAACATCCTGTATATAGCCTCCACATTGACTCTGTACCGTAACATCCTGTATATAGCCTCCACATTGACTCTGTACCGTAACATCCTGTATATAGCCTCCACATTGACTCTGTACCGTAACATCCTGTATATAGCCTCCACATTGACTCTGTACCGTAACATCCTGTATATAGCCTCCACATTGACTCTGTACCGTAACATCCTGTATATAGCCTCCACATTGACTCTGTACCGTAACATCCTGTATATAGCCTCCACATTGACTCTGTACCGTAACATCCTGTATATAGCCTCCACATTGACTCTGTACCGTAACATCCTGTATCTAGCCTCCACATTGACTCTGTACCGTAACATCCTGTATATAGCCTGTACATCTGTCAACAGTTACAGTCTCAAGTCTTCTTGGGTATGACGCTACAAGCTTGTCACACCTGTATTTAGGGAGTTTCTCCCATTCTTCTCTGCAGATCCTCTAAAGCTCTGTCAGGTTAGATGGGGAGCGTTGCTGCACAGCTATTTTCAGGTCTCTCCAGAGATGTTCGATTGGGTTCAAGTCCGGGCTCTGGCTGGGCCACTCAAGGACATTCAGAGACTTGTCCCGAAGCCACTCCTGCATTGTCTTGGCTGTGTGCTTAGGGTCGTTGTCCTGTTGGAAGGTGAACCTTCACCCCAGTCTGAGGTCCTGAGCGCTCTGGAGCAGGTTTTCATCAAGAATCTCTCTGTACTTTGCACCGTTCATCTTTCCCTCGAAGTTGTCTCGACTCCCAGTCCCTGCCGCTGAAAAACATCCTCACAGCATGATGCTGCTGCCACCACCATGTTTCACCGTAGGGATGGTACGATGAGCGGTGCCTGGTTTCCTCCAGATGTTTGGCATTCAGGCCAATAACTTCAATCTTAGTTTCATCAGACCAGAGAATCTCGTTTCTCATGGTCTGAGATTCCTTTAGGTGCCTTTTTAGCAAACTCCAAGCGGGCTGTCATGTGCCTTTTTACTGAGGAGTGGCTTCCGTCGACCTCATGGCTTGGTTTATGCACTCTCAACTGTGGGACCTTATATAGACAGGGGTCTGCATACTTTTCAGAATGCAACGTCATGGATTATGATGAGGTTATAATGCTTGTATGAACCCTAATAAACATTTAATATCAATCATTAACTGCACTGCACTGGTCTGCAGAGCAGTGTTCAGGTAACTAATGCTTGCCTCACTGAGTCAAGACTATTGAGGGCGAGTGAACAAGGAAGTAAGAGATATCATGTCTTCACCTTAGACCACCTTAAGGTGACCCTGTAGAATAACCGGACTGTCTGCTACCTCGTGTATAATTTGGCTCATAATCAAAGTGGTGGTACAGTACATGGGCATTTGCCAGACATAGAGGAAGTGATGCAGTCGAGAACACTGTGAGACCGGTTAGTTAGATCAAGATAAAGTCTGAGTGCCAGAGAGTCTGCTGTGAGGACAACGTTCTATCAAATCCCAAAAGGATCCTTTACCGCCACCAAACAGACCAACTGGGCAGCGTTTTGACCCTCAGAATGTTCCAGTTTTGTAGGCTGAGTGCCAACTCATTTTTGTCATTGTCACCTTTTGGTGTATACTACAACAAAAGGTGACAATGAGTTAGCCAGCTAACTTGAATAAACAACCCAAAATAACTAGTGATTTTCTTGTTCATGAAGACCTTATATTTTTGGTTGTTCAGACAATTAGACCGTTTTTTTGTACCCCCTTTTTCTCCCCAATTTCATTGTGTCCAATTGTTAGTAGCTACTATTTTGTCTCATCGCTACAACTCCCGTACGGGCTTGGGAGAGACGAAGGCTGAAAGTCATGCGTCCTCCGATACACAACCCAACCAAGCCGTACTGCTTCTTAACACAGTGCCATCCAACCCGTAAGCCAGCCGCAACCAATGTGTCGAAGGAAACACCGTGCACCTGGCAACCTTGGTTAGCGTGCACTGCGCCTGGCCCGCCACAGGAGTCGCTGGTGCGCGATGAGACAAGGATATCCCTACCGGCCAAACCCTCCCTAACACGGACGTGCGTCGCCCCACGGACCTCCCAGTCGCGGCCGGTTACAACAGAGCCTGGGCGCGAACCCAGACTCTCCGGGGGCACAGCTGGCGCTGCAGTACAGCACCCTTAACCACTGTGCCACCCGGGAGGCCGCTACAGCACTGACCTGACACAGAAAGAATCTTGTGTGTCGAAATACAATAATCTCATAGACTCATAGACAATAACCCTCTCTCATAGACTCATAGACAATAACCCTCTCTCATAGACTCATAGACAATAACCCTCTCTCATAGACTCATAGACAATAACCCTCTCTCATAGACTCAGACAATAACCCTCTCTCATAGACTCATAGACAATAACCCTCTCTCATAGACTCAGACAATAACCCTCTCTCATAGACTCAAATACCCCTCTCTCATAGACTCATAGACAATAACCCTCTCTCATACTCATAGACAATAACCCTCTCTCATAGACTCATAGACAATAACCCTCTCTCATAGACTCATAGACAATAACCCTCTCTCATAGACTCATAGACAATAACCCTCTCTCATAGACTCATAGACAATAACCCTCTCTCATAGACTCATAGACAATAACCCTCTCTCATAGACTCAGACAATAACCCTCTCTCATAGACTCAGACAATAACCCTCTCTCATAGACTCATAGACAATAACCCTCTCTCATAGACTCATAGACAATAACCCTCTCTCATAGACTCATAGACAATAACCCTCTCTCATAGACTCATAGACAATAACCCTCTCTCATAGACTCATAGACAATAACCCTCTCTCATAGACTCATAGACAATAACCCTCTCTCATAGACTCATAGACAATAACCCTCTCTCAGACTCAGACAATAACCCTCTCTCATAGACTCATAGACAATAACTCTCTCTCATAGACTCATAGACAATAACCCTCTCTCATAGACTCATAGACAATAACCCTCTCTCATAGACTCATAGACAATAACCCTCTCTCATAGACTCATAGACAATAACCCTCTCTCATAGACTCTAGCCCTAAAAAACACATTCAATAAACAGCCGTACAATGTTGATACAAGTCAAATTGAATCGAAATGGTCTGCAGTTATGGAAATGTAATCCGGTAATGAAATAAAGATAAGGCGAACAGTGGCTCTTAAAAGATGTGCCCATTTGAATTTATGCTGGACTGTTGTGTGTTCATTTGTGGTAGTTGGATAAAAGGCATGCCAGCGCCGTAATTGAGGGAGCAAGACTGATCCTTATTGAATAATTTCTTATAATGGTAAGGTATTAGTGTTCAATGTGCACCCCAATCAGCAGGTAGCCTAGTGGTTAGAGGCAGGTAGCCTAGTGGTTAGAGACAGGTAGCCTAGTGGTTAGAGGCAGGTAGCCTAGTGGTTAGAGACAGGTAGCCTAGTGGTTAGAGACAGGTAGCCTAGTGGTTAGAGACAGGTAGCCTGGTGGTTAGAGACAGGTAGCCTAGTGGTTAGAGACAGGTAGCCTAGTGGTTAGAGCAGGTAGCCTAGTGGTTAGAGACAGGTAGCCTAGCGGTTCGAGACAGGTAGCCTAGCAGTTAGAGACAGGTAACCTAGCGGTTAGAGACAGGTAGCCTAGCGGTTAGAGACAGGTAGCTTAGCGGTTAGAGACAGGTAGCCTGGCGGTTAGAGACAGGTAGCCTGGCGGTTAGAGACAGGTAGCCTAGTGGTTAGAGACAGGTAGCCTGGTGGTTAGAGACAGGTAGCCTGGTGGTTAGAGACAGGTAGCCTGGTGGTTAGAGACAGGTAGCCTAGTGGTTAGAGACAGGTAGCCTGGTGGTTAGAGACAGGTAGCCTAGTGGTTAGAGACAGGTAGCCTAGTGGTTAGAGACAGGTAGCCTAGTGGTTAGAGACAGGTAGCCTAGTGGTTAGAGACAGGTAGCCTAGTGGTTAGAGACAGGTAGCCTAGTGGTTAGATGCAGGTAGCCTAGTGGTTAGAGACAGGTAGCCTAGTGGTTAGAGCAGGTAGCCTAGTGGTTAGAGACAGGTAGCCTAGCGGTTAGAGACGGGTAGCCTAGCGGTTAGAGACAGGTAGCATAGCGGTTAGAGACAGGTAGCCTAGCGGTTAGAGACAGGTAGCCTAGCGGTTAGAGACAGGTAGCCTAGCGGTTAGAGACAGGTAGCCTGGTGGTTAGAGACAGGTAGCCTAGTGGTTAGAGACAGGTAGCCTAGTGGTTAGAGACAGGTAGCCTAGTGGTTAGAGACAGGTAGCCTAGTGGTTAGAGCAGGTAGCCTGGTGGTTAGAGACAGGTAGCCTAGTGGTTAGAGACAGGTAGCCTAGTGGTTAGAGACAGGTAGTCTAGTGGTTAGAGACAGGTAGCCTAGTGGTTAGAGAGTTGGGCCAGTAACCGAAAGGTTGCTGGATCAAATCTCTGAGCTGACAAGGTAAAAATCTGTCGTTTTGCCCCTGAACAAGGCATTTAACCCAGTGTTCCTAGTCCGTCATTGTAAATAAGAATTTGTTCTTTAACTGACTTGCCAAATTAAATAAAAAATAAATTTAAAAAATGATGAGTGGTTAGACATGGAAGTAGTACACAGTGGCTACAAGGCCTATATTTACAACAACAAAATGTAAGCGTTACTGAAGCTTTCAGACATGAAGAGATCTACTGAACAACTACCTCAGAGAGATTACAGAAGACAAAGTGGTCAGTGAGGAAAGCAAAGTCAGTAGGCTAGTGCCCCCTTATGGAAATGGGACTCGTTTCAGACCTCCTCGTCTATCTGATGTCATATATATATATATATATATATATATATATATATATATATATATATATATATATATATATATATATATATATATATATATATGACAATATGACTACATGAAACATAGTAAGTAGTACCTGTAGAAGTTGATGTCAGGGTAGTTGGAGTATTCTGACTTCCTGGAGTTGCGTCTGGGAAAGGTACAGAAGAAGGCATTGGCCAATAGAGAAGCCACCTGCATCTGAGACAGGGTGATGGAGTGGTTCACCCCTTCCTTCAGCAGAGGGATGGGCTGGGGGAAAAGACAAACGATTTCTTGACTTGCATTTTGAGTCATTTAAACAGACGCTTTGTCCAGAGAGACTTACAGTTGCTTGACTTCTTGGTGGAGTAAACTTGGAGTAAAATAGGAGTATTGGAGTAAAATAGGAGTATTGGAGTAAAATAGGAGTAGTGGAGTAAAATAGGAGTAGTGGAGTAAAATAGAAGTAGTGGAGTAAAATAGGAGTAGTGGAGTAAAATAGGAGTAGTGGTGTAAAATAGGAGTAGTGGCGTAAAATAGGAGTAGTGGAGTAAAATAGGAGTAGTGGCGTAAAATAGTAGTGTAAACGGCCAAAGCGGTGATTGAAGGAGGTCAACATAATGATTTCGGCCATTTAAAGCCCTAGTCTGTGAATCCAAAAACACCAGGGTTGGTGCCTGTTCCTTAAAACATGGCGATTGATTGGTTCATTCATTCCTTAAGGAGCAAGTTAGACTTGGGAAAAGACAAAGGTGCATATGAAATGGCATCCTATGGCTCTGGTCAACAGTAGTGCACTATATAGGGCTCTGGTCAACAGTAGTGCACTATATAGGGCTGTGGTCAACAGTAGTGCACTATATAGGGCTGTGGTCAACAGTAGTGCACTATATAGGTCTGTGGTCAACAGTAGTGCACTATATAGGGCTCTGGTCAACAGTAGTGCACTATATAGGGCTCTGGTCAACAGTAGTGTACTATATAGGGCTCTGGTCAACAGTAGTGTACTATATAGGGCTCTGGTCAACAGTAGTGCACTATATAGGGCACTGCTCAACAGTAGTGCACTATATAGGGCTCTGGTCAACAGTAGTGCACTATATAGGGATGTGGTCAACAGTAGTGCACTATATAGGGCTGTGGTCAACAGTAGTGCACTATATAGGGCTCTGGTCAACAGTAGTGCACTATATAGGGCTCTGGTCAACAGTAGTGCACTATATAGGGCTCTGGTCAACAGTAGTGTACTATATAGGGCTCTGGTCAACAGTAGTGTACTATATAGGGCTATGGTCAACAGTAGTGTACTATATAGGGCTCTGGTCAACAGTAGTGCACTATATAGGATCTGGTCAACAGTAGTGTACTATATAGGGCTCTGGTCAACAGTAGTGCACTATATAGGGCTCTGGTCAACAGTAGTGTACTATATAGGGCTCTGGTCAACAGTAGTGTACTATATAGGGCTCTGGTCAACAGTAGTGTACTATATAGGGCTCTGGTCAACAGTAGTGCACTATATAGGATCTGGTCAACAGTAGTGTACTATATAGGGCTCTGGTCAACAGTAGTGCACTATATAGGGCTCTGGTCAACAGTAGTGTACTATATAGGGCTCTGGTCAACAGTAGTACACTATATAGGGCTCTGGTCAACAGTAATGCACTATATAGGGCAGTGTTTCCCAACTCCAGTCCTCTCAAACAGCACACATTTTATTGTAGCTCCGGACAAACTCAGTTAGTTGACAGGTTGAATCTGGTGTGTTTGTCTGGGGCTACAATAAAATGTGTACTGTTTGGGAGTACTGGAGGAGTGGAGTTGGGAAACACTGATATTTCAAATAGGGTGCCATTTTGGAAGAAGACAAATAGGGAGCCATTTTGGAAGAAGACAAATAGGGAGCCATTTTGGAAGCAGACAAATAGGGAGCCATTTTGGAAGCAGACAAAGCGTTGATTAAGTGAGGTCAAAATAATGAGTTTGGTCATTTAAAAACAAGGCAGCTGAATGATATTAAGTAAATTAACAAAATACTAATTTAGGCCCTTACTCGTGGGGATGTTCCAATCAACCAGTATAGCCTTAAATCACAGTCGAGGGTCATCTATAATCTATTTAACTCAAGTAGGGCTAAATTACTAATCCGGATTGAGGGTTAGCAAATACACAATGTCTTTAACGTAAGTGAAAAAGAGCACAAAATGCATAAAATGTAAGTGAAAAAGAGCACAGTGGAACGAGACGAATGTAGAATAGACGATACACACACTAGACCAGATTTGTCCTAAATCGGCACAAAACCTGCTACAGAGGCACCGTGACGACAGAGAACAATCCTTTTCTCACAAAATGGTGGTTAAGGTCGTTTTTTGGTCCCTTGTTCAAATCAAAAGAATTACAAGTGACTCTTTGCACACCGTCATGACTGCTGACACATTCAATACATAAATCAGAGAGCTAGATCGGCACTAGTTCCCAATTTGGAGTTAGAGAGAGAGAGAGGAGGAATGTAATGGGGACTGAGCCCATTCGGCCTTCCCATTAATCTCTGGTCCAGGCTCCTCCAGCAGCACCTCACAGAAAACCAATAGATTTCAAGAGGCTCAATCTCATCTCAGACTAGCTGACTCTTTATGGCCAAGTTAGCTCTAATCCGGGGGCTCGGGAATCTGTTTGTGCTGTGGAATCTAGTTGTCTTTCTATTTTTGGGGGAGGTTCACTGATGCTCATGTCAGGGAATGGTCCTTAACATTTCAACATGTAGCCTAAGGCTTGTGAGGTATGTACCGTATACTGAGGTATTTGGGTCAATACCGTTGAAACTATTTATTCAAAGTTTATAAATATATTTAAATATTTGTAGCAACTTAAAGTAAATCCCTGCAGTCAAACTTGTACAATACCGTTAGGAGATAAAAGCAGATTGCATTGTTCATTACACCTGTCACATTATTGTTCATTATGAAGCTTACAGGCAAATCCCCAGTCACATGTCACATGGTGTTTGTTTACACACAACGACGAGAGACCAGAGCCTTGTTGTGCAGCATGCGCCAGGTGATCTAGTTACAGTACAGAATTCACAACTAAATGTCTGCCTGCTAACTATTAATTACCTTGTCTTAACATGTGATTCATGCTCTACAGTTATGTTAGGGTTGTGGCGGTCACGAAATTGTGTCAACCCGGTGATTTGCCAAGCAATAACTGTAGGTGTTATGGGTAATTGAATATTAATTAACATTAAAGCATCTCCTGGCTTCCACACTGATGCAGACCTTTGGAACATCTACATTTACAAAAAAAAAGGTCTAATAAAACCCATGTAATATAGAGACAGGATATGCTTAGAATTCTGTGGCCTTATTTTATAGTACGAAGAATATAATTGAACAAAGCTGAATAAAATAGAAAGGGTATTTTCTCCAAAGGATTTGAGGGAGTGCGCACACGGGGCTATTCCGTGTTGAGCGGTTAAAGAAATGGGTGTTCCTATACGCTTAATTTAGAGTTATTAATGTAACTTTTAGTTCTACAAATGTTGGTCTTTATGTTTAGAGGTTTAATACTACAAAAATCTCTGAAACTGGAAACACTTATCTCCCTCACTAGCTTTAAGCACCAGCTGGTCAGAGCAGCTCACAGATTACTGCACCTGTACATAGCCCACCTATAATTTAGCCCAAACTACTACCTCTTCCCCTACTGTATTTATTTATTTAGCTCAATTTAGAGTTATTAATGTAACTTTTAGTTCTACAAATGTTGGTCTTTATGTTTTGATGTTTAATAAGGCAGCATGATGCGACTCTTATGATGATTTGTTGCATGCATGAAAAGGCATGAGCTCTGCATAGTTTTTTTTGTTTTGTTGCGCAGGCTGTACCCACTACATCAGTCACTCAGTCGCAATTTGACAAGCACTTGATAATGCCTAGGATTTCACGGAGGCATCCCCTTTTGCGTGGTCATAACGCACCCTAAATTTTTTTTATATCCATGCCTTTCGTTGTTCAGTGGCCGTTGTGCGCTTCTCCCTGAGTGCTGCGCGCTTCGTCACGTGATCGATCGGGTCTTTCTCACAGGCTACAAGTGAAGACAGAGACACATCGGGGATGCAACTGTGCTTGTCCTTATCCAATTCCGAGGTGCATATTGAAGCTATCGGAAGAACCGTCTACATGTACTTTTCGCCAGCCAACAAGATGAGTAGACCTAACAAACAGCAACAGCACAGAACAAAAGTAGACCTATTCTGTGCGAGAAATAAATATTCCAAACATAGTCTGGGACAGTTGTTGGATGCGATAGATCCCAAATGAATACAACCAATGGCATTCCAAAAAAACCCACAAAAAAAACAACTGTTTATGCAATGTGGCTGACGCAATGGATCAGAACGTTTAGCTTTAAATGTTGATAAACTATTAGACTATTTCTTCACATTATAAGTGCAGCAATGTGCACATGGCAGTAGGCTATAAGCACATGGCAGTAGGCTATACGCACATGGCAGTAGGCTATAAGCACATGGCAGTAGGCTATAAGCACATGGCAGTAGGCTATAAGCACATGGCAGTAGGCTATAAGCACATGGCAGTAGGCTATAAGCACATGGCAGTAGGCTATAAGCACATGGCAGTAGGCTATAAGCACATGGCAGTAGGCTATAAGCACATGGCAGTAGGCTATAAGCACATGGCAGTAGGCTATAAGCACATGGCAGTAGGCTATAAGCACATGGCAGTAGGCTATAAGCACATGGCAGTAGGCTATAAGCACATGGCAGTAGGCTATAAGCACATGGCAGTAGGCTATAAGCACATGGCAGTAGGCTATAAGCACATGGCAGTAGGCTATAAGCACATGGCAGTAGGCTATAAGCACATGGCAGTAGGCTATAAGCACATGGCAGTAGGCTATAAGCACATGGCAGTAGGCTATAAGCACATGGCAGTAGGCTATAAGCACATGGCAGTAGGCTATAAGCACATGGCAGTAGGCTATAAGCACATGGCAGTAGGCTATAAGCACATGGCAGTAGGCTATAAGCACATGGCAGTAGGCTATAAGCACATGGCAGTAGGCTATAAGCACATGGCAGTAGGCTATAAGCACATGGCAGTAGGCTATAAGCACATGGCAGTAGGCTATAAGCACATGGCAGTAGGCTATAAGCACATGGCAGTAGGCTATAAGCACATGGTAGTAGGCTATAAGCACATGGCAGTAGGCTATAAGCACATGGCAGTAGGCTATAAGCACATGGCAGTAGGCTATAAGCACATGGCAGTAGGCTATAAGCACATGGCAGTAGGCTATAAGCACATGGTAGTAGGCTATAAGCACATGGTAGTAGGCTATAAGCACATGGCAGTAGGCTATAAGCACATGGTAGTAGGCTATAAGCACATGGTAGTAGGCTATAAGCACATGGTAGTAGGCTATAAGCACATGGCAGTAGGCTATAAGCACATGGCAGTAGGCTATAAGCACATGGCAGTAGGCTATAAGCACATGGTAGTAGGCTATAAGCACATGGCAGTAGGCTATAAGCACATGGCAGTAGGCTATAAGCACATGGCAGTAGGCTATAAGCACATGGTAGTAGGCTATAAGCACATGGCAGTAGGCTATAAGCACATGGTAGTAGGCTATAAGCACATGGCAGTAGGCTATAAGCACATGGCAGTAGGCTATAAGCACATGGCAGTAGGCTATAAGCACATGGCAGTAGGCTATAAGCACATGGCAGTAGGCTATAAGCACATGGCAGTAGGCTATAAGCACATGGCAGTAGGCTATAAGCACATGGCAGTAGGCTATAAGCACATGGCAGTAGGCTATAAGCACATGGCAGTAGGCTATAAGCACATGGCAGTAGGCTATAAGCACATGGCAGTAGGCTATAAGCACATGGCAGTAGGCTATAAGCACATGGTAGTAGGCTATAAGCACATGGCAGTAGGCTATAAGCACATGGCAGTAGGCTATAAGCACATGGCAGTAGGCTATAAGCACATGGCAGTAGGCTATAAGCACATGGCAGTAGGCTATAAGCACATGGCAGTAGGCTATAAGCACATGGCAGTAGGCTATAAGCACATGGCAGTAGGCTATAAGCACATGGCAGTAGGCTATAAGCACATGGTAGTAGGCTATAAGCACATGGCAGTAGGCTATAAGCACATGGCAGTAGGCTATAAGCACATGGCAGTAGGCTATAAGCACATGGCAGTAGGCTATAAGCACATGGCAGTAGGCTATAAGCACATGGCAGTAGGCTATAGGCACATGGCAGTAGGCTATAAGCACATGGCAGTAGGCTATAAGCACATGGCAGTAGGCTATAAGCACATGGTGGTAGGCTATAAGCACATGGCAGTAGGCTATAAGCACATGGCAGTAGGCTATAAGCACATGGCAGTAGGCTATAAGCACATGGCAGTAGGCTATAAGCACATGGCAGTAGGCTATAAGCACATGGCAGTAGGCTATAAGTGGGAATGTCCCATTAGCGGAACACACCATTATCAAAAGTGACCGCAAATGCAATTATGCAGGTAACAGTTTTATTATAAACGTTTCTTATGGTGATCTTCCCCAAACTCACACGTGGATTACGTGGATTACGTATCTCAGTTAGGCTCTACACCCCTTGTAAAGCAGATTAATGTGCTTATTTTTTAAAGAAGTTATTTGGCCGCTTTACAAAACCTTATTTAAAAAAAAGATTCAGGCCTATGGGCTAGGCTACATGAGGTGTGCGATTTCAAAAAAAAGTTGCAAAAGAAAGGCATTGTTTTTTTATGCTGGGCATCATTCACAAGTGATAATAAATAATTAACAAGTGATAGGCTAATAGTCACCCATCAGACCAATACTGATTTAATCTTGTCTTTACACACACACACACTATAGTGTAGACAGTTGAAGTGGGAAGTTTACACCCACCTTAGCCAAATACGTTTAAACTCAGTTTTTCACAATTCCTGACATTTAATCTTAGTAAAAATTCATTGTCTTAGGTCAGTTAGGATCACCACTTCATTTTAAGAAAGTGAAATGTCAGAATAATAGTAGAGAGAATGATTTATTTCAGCATCACAATCCCAGTGGGTCAGAAGTTTACATACACTCAATTAGTATTTGGTAGCATTGCCTTTAAATTGTTTAACTTGGGTCAAACGTTTCGGGTAGCCTTCCACAAGCTTCCCACAATATGTTGGGTGAATTTTGGCCCATTCCTCCTGACAGAGCTGGTGTAACTGAGTCAGGTTTGTAGGCCTCCTTGCTCACACGGTTTTTCAGTTCTGCCCACAAATTATCTATAGAATTGAGGTCAGGGCATTGTGATGGCCACTCCAAAACCTTAACTTTGTTGCCCTTAAGCCATTTTGCCACAACTTTGGAAGTATGCTTGGGGTCATTGTCCATTTGGAAGACCAATTTGCGACCAATCTTTAACTTCCTGACTGATGTCTTGAGATGTTGCTTCAATATATCCACATCATTTTCTTGCCTCATGATGCCATTTATTTTGTGAAGTGCACCAGTCCCTCCTGCAACAATGCACCCCCACAACATGATGCTGCCACCCCCGTGCTTCACGGTTGGGATGGTGTTCTTCAGCTTGCAAGCCTCCCCCTTTTTCCTCCAAACGGATGGTCATTATGGCCAAACAGTTATATTTCTGTTTAATCAGACCAGAGGACATTTCTCCAAAAGAACAATCTTTGTCCCCATGTGCAGTTGCGGGGGCATGGCTTCTTCCTTGCTGAGCAGCCTTTCAGGTTATGTCGATATGGGACTCGTTTTACTGTGGATATAGATACTTCTGTACCCGTTTCCTCCAGCATCTTCACAAGGTCCTTTGCTGTTGTTCTGGGATTGATTTGCACTTTTCGAACCAAAGTACGTTTATCTCTAGGAGACAGAATGCGTCTCCTTCCTAAGCGGTATGACGGCTGCGTGGTCCCATGGTGTTTATACTTGTGTACTATTGTTTGTACAGATGAACGTGGTACCTTCAGGCGTTTGAAAATTGCTCCCAAGGTTGAACCAGACTTTTCTGAGGTCTTGCCTGATTTATTTTGACTTTCCCATGATGTCAAGCAAAGAGGCACTGAGTTTGAAGGTAGGCCTTGAAATACATCCACAGGTACACCTCCAATTGACTCATATGTAAATTATCAGAAGTTTCTAAAGCCATCACAATTTTATGGAACTTTCCAAGCTGTTTAAAGGCACAGTCAACTTAGTGTATGTAAACATCTGAACCACTGGAATTGTGATACAGTGAATTATAAGTGAAATAATCTGTCTGTAAACAATTGTTGTAAAAATGACTTGTGACATGCAAAGTAGATGTCCTAACTGACTTGCCAAAACTAAGACATTTAACAAGACATTTGTGGAGGTGTTGAAAAACAAGTTAATGACTCCGACTAGTGAATGGAAACTTCCGACTATAATTTGCAAATAAATTCATAAAAAATCCTACAATGTGATTTTCTGGATTTTTGTTTTAGATTCCGTCTCTCACAGTTGAAGTGTACCTATGATTAAAATTACAGACGTCTACATGCTTTGTAAGTAAGGAATACCTGCACAATCGTCAGTGTATCAAATACTTGTTCAGTCTCTCGATGTGCAAAACTGATAGAGACATACCCCAAGCGACTTACAGCTGTAATCGCAGCAAAAGGTGGCGCTACAAAGTATTAACTTAAGGGGGCTGAATAATTTTGCACGCCCAATTTTTCAGTTTTTGAAATGTTAAAAAAGTTTGAAATATCCAATAAATGTCGTTCCACTTCATGATTGTGTCCCACTTGTTGTTGATTCTTAACAAAAAAATACAGTTTTATATCTTTATGTTTGAAGCCTGAAATGTGGCAAAAGGTCGCAAAGTTCAAGGGAGCCGAATACTTTCGCAAGGCACTGTATATATATATATATATATATATATATATATATATATATATATATATATATATATATACACACACACTATACTTGTTTTTTGCATAATTGAAATGTGTGTGTGTGTGTGTGTGTGTGTGTGTATACACTTCCCACTAGGGAGCAATGTGATTATTGACTGATTGGCTGACAGGTTCCGGACGGCCTGCTAATGAATATGTTCCGGCTAGAGATCTGCATTGTCCATCCAGGGTAGTATCCCAAATAGCACACTTATCCCTATATAGTGCACTACTTTTCACTTAAGCCCTTGTCAAAAGTAGTTCACTATTTAGAGAGAAGCATGTTAACCCCACTCACAGGGTGTTTGTATGTATATACCCTTTGCATTCAGCTTAGATACTGTGTTGTATAACACTTACAGCGTGTGATTCAGAGGGAACACAGGACAGAGACACAGACAGACTGTATATGTAGTTACCTTGTTGCACAGCTCAGACACACTCAGTGCTAATTGGACCATTTCAGGCAGCAGAGACCTAAACAGATGATGAACGACTTCAGGCTCCAGATCCTTGGAGAGGAAGAGAAGAAGAGGTTTGTTTATGTTTAGTTGTTTAATAAAAAACAATTAGCCTATTGGGTTTTAAATCATGCATGAATAAACAATAACAAAACCACACAGCCATGCAATCTCCATAGACAAACATTGGCAGTAGAATGGCTTGACTGAAGAGCTCAGTGACTTTCAATGTTGCACAGGTAATTTTGTCAAATTTCTGCCCTGCTAGAGCTGCCCCCGGTCAACTGTAAGTGCTGTTAGTGTGAAGTGGAAACGTCTAGGAGCAACAACGAGCTCACAGAACGGGAACGCCGAGTGCTGAAGCGCGTAGCACGTAAAAATCATGTCTTCGGTCACTACCGAGTTCCAAACTGCCTCTGGAAGCAACGTAATCAGCACATGAACCGTTCATCAGGAGCTTCATGTAATAGGTTTCCATGGCCGAGCAGCAGCACACAAGCCTAAGATCACCATTATGTGCAAATGCCAAGCTTCATCTGGAGTGGTGTAAACCTCGCCGCCATTGGACTCTAGAGCAGTGGAAACACATTCTCTGGAGTGACGAATCACACTTCACCATCTGGTAGTCCAACAGACGAATCTGGGTTTGGCCGATGGCAGGAGAAGACTACCTGCCCCAATGCATAGTGCCAACTGTAAAGTTTGGTGGAAGAGGACTAATGGTCTAGGGCTGTTTTTCATGGTTCGGGCTAGGCCCCTTAGGTCCAGTGAAGGGAAATCTTAACGCTACAGCATACTATGACATTCTAGACAATTCTGTGCTTACAACTTTACTTTTATTTTTTTAATTCGGGGAAGGCCCTTTCCAGTTTCATCAAGACAATCCCCCCATGCACAACGTGAGGTCCATACAGGAATCGTTTTTTCGAAATCAGTGTGGAAAGCAAAAGGGGGATACCTAGTCAGTTGTACAACTGAATGCATTCAACGGAAATTCGTCTTGCGCATTTAACTCAACCTCTCTGAATCAGAGGTGTGGGGGGGCGTGTGTGTGGGGGGGCTGCCTTAACCGCTATGGAAGAACTTGACTGGCCTGCACAGAGCCCTGACCTCAACCCCATCAAACACCTTTGGGATGAATTGGAACGCCGACTGCGAGCCAGGCCTAATCGCCCCGACCTCACTAGTGCTCGTGGCTGAACGGAAGAAAGTCCCCGCAGCAACGAGCAACGGAGGATGTTATAGCAGCAATGTTCCAACATCTAGTGGAAAGCCTTCCCAGAAGAGTGGAGGCTGTTATAGCAGCAATGTTCCAACATCTAGTGGAAAGCCTTCCCAGAAGAGTGGAGGCTGTTATAGCAGCGATGTTCCAACATCTAGTGGAAAGCCTTCCCAGAAGAGTGGAGGCTGTTATAGCAGCAATGTTCCAACATCTAGTGGAAAGCCTTCCCAGAAGAGTGGAGGCTGTTATAGCAGCAATGTTCCAACATCTAGTGGAAAGCCTTCCCAGAAGAGTGGAGGCTGTTATAGCAGCGATGTTCCAACATCTAGTGGAAGCCTTTCCCAGAAGAGTGGAGGCTGTTATAGCAGCAATGTTCCAACATCTAGTGGAAAGCCTTCCCAGAAGAGTGGAGGCTGTTATAGCAGCAATGTTCCAACATCTAGTGGAAAGCCTTCCCAGAAGAGTGGAGGCTGTTATAGCAGCAATGTTCCAACATCTAATGGAAAGCCTTTCCCAGAAGAGTGGAGGCTGTTATAGCAGCAACGTTCCATCATCTAGTGGAAAGCCTTCCCAGAAGAGTGGAGGCTGTTATAGCAGCAATGTTCCAACATCTAGTGGAAAGCCTTCCCAGAAGAGTGGAGGCTGTTATAGCAGCAATGTTCCTACATCTAGTGGAAAGCCTTCCCAGAAGAGTGGAGGCTGTTATAGCAGCAATGTTCCAACATCTAGTGGAAAGCCTTCCCAGAAGAGTGGAGGCTGTTATAGCAGCAATGTTCCAACGTCTAGTGGAAAGCCTTTCCCAGAAGAGTGGAGGCTGTTATAGCAGCAATGTTCCAACATCTAGTGGAAAGCCTTTCCCAGAAGAGTGGAGGCTGTTATAGCAGCAATGTCCCAACATCTAGTGGAAAGCCTTCCCAGAAGAGTGGAGGCTGTTATAGCAGCAATGTCCCAACATCTAGTGGAAAGCCTTCCCAGAAGAGTGGAGGCTGTTATAGCAGCAATGTCCCAACATCTAGTGGAAAGCCTTCCCAGAAGAGTGGAGGCTGTTATAGCAGCAATGTCCCAACATCTAGTGGAAAGCCTTCCCAGAAGAGTGGAGGCTGTTATAGCAGCAATGTCCCAACATCTAGTGGAAAGCCTTCCCAGAAGAGTGGAGGCTGTTATAGCAGCAATGTTCCAACATCTAGTGGAAAGCCTTCCCAGAAGAGTGGAGGCTGTTATAGCAGCGATGTTCCAACATCTAGTGGAAAGCCTTCCCAGAAGAGTGGAGGCTGTTATAGCAGCGATGTTCCAACATCTAGTGGAAAGCCTTCCCAGAAAAGTGGAGGCTGTTATAGCAGCAAAAAGAGGGGGGGGACCAACTCCATATTTAATACCCATGACTTGGGAATGAGATGTTCGGCATCATTTTGTAACTAGAGGTCAGTCTCATCTCGCTGTGGCATTGACACCATCTTCATTTTAAAGTTGCATGCGCCAATGCTCTACCAACTGAGCTACAAAAGGAACCCCCATGTGGGTAATGGATAAGTGCACATTTTAGGGAAAATATTTGAGATGCATAGCCTGCAAGAGGGGGGGAAGCTCAAACCTTCCAAGAAGCCAAACATTGACATCTATCTGGCCCAAAAAAACAGTCTAATGTGCTACACTGTAATGTATTGTACCCTGCCGTCTTCCACCAAAATAAAGATATTTTTTGACATTAATACAATTCATTAAATAAATAAAAAGTAATTAAATCAATCAAGTTTCATATTCAAACCATCAATATTGAACATTTACAGAGAAAAATAGAGAATTATATATTTGTAAAAATTCAAATTAAATATTTTGAAAATCAGGTTAACATCATGGTTTTACTATTTTATCAATTTAGTGTGAAAATTTAAAATTCTGAAATGAAATCAACAACATGATCGCTACACTGTGCAAGGTTCTCTTTCTATTGAACCGGGTTCCCTATGTTTCCGTTGCGACAAATTTAGTGGGGTTGTAAATGAATTAAGGATAATAGGTCAAATATGCAATAGAAAGTATGTGAGTAATATATATATATATATATATGTCTACCTGGAACACATGTGCTGAAAGTCTGGGGGAAAAATAGGATATAAATGCGAATGGTAAAAATGTAATAAAAATTACACCCCCTTCTGTAGAATGACCCATATAGGCCTAAGTGCTGTTATTCCAACATTGAAGATATTTACAACTATGTATTTATTTACAGCCGTATCGGCTGACAGATGTCAGTGTGATCAATCACTGAGCAATTTCATCAAGGTTTTAGGGAGGGAGCATCGGGGGGGGGCTGATTAAACGTGGCTTCTTCCTCGAACAGATGATCATGAACCGTGAGTGTGTGTGTGTGAGTGAGTGTGTGCCTGCCTGCGCTTCTATCAGTGTGTGTGTGTGTGTGTGTGTGTGTGTGCGTCTCATGTGTGAAGGACAGGAAGTGTGTTCACTCCCTGGACAGAGTAGAGACAGGGAGACTTGACTGCCGATTTAGCATTGGGCCACAGGAGAGGCATTTATATTGTAGGAAACAGGGCCTGACTAAACGCTGTCATAAGTAATAACCTGGGTGAAATCATAACGGATCCCCCTGGGTATAATGAATGAAGCAGGGCCTGATGGGTAGGGATGGAAGAGATGGGATTTAGCTGAGCTAGCATTGCCCCGGGTTACCTCTAAATCACAGGGAGACAGACGATCAAATCAACTGAACTAACACTGGCTGTTTTGACTTGAAACAGGTCTATACATCACATCAAACTGAAAGTCATCAAGTAAGAGGAGAGGGGGATGCCGAGGAGAGGAGAGGGGGCTGCCGAGGAGAGGGGGCTGCCGAGGAGAGGGAGGAGAGGGGGCTGCCGAGGAGAGGAGAGGGGGCTGCCGAGGAGAGGAGAGGGGGCTGCCGAGGAGAGGGGGATGCCAGAGACGGGAGAGGGGGCTGCCGAGGAGAGGAGAGGGGGCTGCCGAGGAGAGGAGAGGGGGCTGCCGAGGAGAGGAGGCTGCCGAAGAGAGGAGAGGGGGCTGCCGAGGAGAGGAGAGGGGGCTGCCGAGGAGAGGGGGCTGCCAGAGACGGGAGAGGAGAGGGGGCTGCCGAGGAGAGGGGGCTGCCAGAGACGGGAGAGGGGGCTGCCGAGGAGAGGAGAGGGGGCTGCCAGAGACGGGAGAGGGGGCTGCCGAGGAGAGGAGAGGGGGCTGCCAGAGACGGGAGAGGGGGCTGCCGAGGAGAGGAGAGGGGGCTGCCAGAGACGGGAGAGGGGGCTGCCGAGGAGAGGAGAGGGGGCTGCCAGAGACGGGAGAGGGGGCTGCCGAGGAGAGGAGAGGGGGCTGCCGAGGAGAGGGGGCTGCCGAGGAGAGGAGAGGGGGCTGCCAGAGACCGGAGAGGGGGCTGCCGAGGAGAGGAGAGGGGGCTGCCGAGGAGAGGAGAGGGGGCTGCCGAGGAGAGGAGAGGGGGCTGCCAGAGACCGGAGAGGGGGCTTCCGAGGAGAGGAGAGGGGGCTGCCGAGGAGAGGAGGCTGCCGAGGAGAGGAGAGGGGGCTGCCGAGGAGAGGAGAGGGGGCTGCCGAGGAGAGGGGGCTGCCAGAGACAGGAGGCTGCCGAGGAGAGGAGAGGGGGCTGCCGAGGAGAGGAGAGGGGGCTGCCGAGGAGAGGAGAGGGGGCTGCCAGAGACCGGAGAGGGGGCTGCCAGAGACGGGAGAGGGGGCTGCCGAGGAGAGGAGAGGGGCTGCCGAGAAGAGGAGGCTGCCGAGAAGAGGAGAGGGGGCTGCCGAGAAGAGGAGAGGGGGCTGCCGAGGAGAGGAGAGGGGGCTGCCGAGGAGAGGGGGCTGCCAGAGACCGGAGAGGGGGCTGCCGAGGAGAGGGGGCTGCCGAGGAGAGGAGAGGGGGCTGCCAGAGACCGGAGAGGGGGCTTCCGAGGAGAGGAGAGGGGGCTGCCGAGGAGAGGAGGCTGCCGAGGAGAGGAGGCTGCCGAGGAGAGGAGAGGGGGCTGCCGAGGAGAGGAGAGGGGGCTGCCGAGGAGAGGAGAGGGGGCTGCCGAGGAGAGGGGGCTGCCAGAGACAGGAGGCTGCCGAGGAGAGGAGAGGGGGCTGCCGAGGAGAGGAGAGGGGGCTGCCGAGGAGAGGGGGGCTGCCAGAGACCGGAGAGGGGGCTGCCAGAGACGGGAGAGGGGGCTGCCGAGGAGAGGAGAGGGGCTGCCAGAGACCGGAGAGGGGGCTGCCGAGAAGAGGAGGCTGCCGAGAAGAGGAGAGGGGGCTGCCGAGGAGAGGAGAGGGGGCTGCCGAGGAGAGGGGGCTGCCGAGGAGAGGAGAGGGGGCTGCTGAGGAGAGGGGGCTGCCGAGGAGAGGAGAGGGGGCTGCCGAGGAGAGGGGGCTGCCAGAGACCGGAGAGGGGGCTGCCAGAGACCGGAGAGGGGGCTGCCAGAGACAGGAGAGGGGGCTGCCGAAAAGAGGAGAGGGGGCTGCCGAGGAGAGGGGGCTGCCGAGGAGAGGGGGATGCCGAGGAGAGGGGGCTGCCGAGGAGAGGGGGCTGCCGAGGAGAGGGGGCTGCCGAGGAGAGGGGGCTGCCGAGGAGAGGGGGCTGCCAGAGACCGGAGAGGGGGCTGCCAGAGACCGGAGAGGGGGCTGCCGAAAAGAGGAGAGGGGGCTGCCGAGGAGAGGGGGCTGCTGAAGAGAGGAGAGGGGGCTGCCAGAGACCGGAGAGGGGGCTGCCAGAGACCGGAGAGGGGGCTGCCGAGGAGAGGAGAGGGGGCTGCCGAGGAGAGGAGAGGGGGCTGCTGAAGAGAGGAGAGGGGGCTGCTAGAGACCGGAGAGGGGGCTGCCAGAGACCGGAGAGGGGGCTTCCGAAGAGAGGAGAGGGGCTGCCAGAGACCGGAGAGGGGGCTGCCGAGGAGAGGGGGCTGCTGAGGAGAGGGGGCTGCTGAAGAGAGGAGAGGGGGCTGCCAGAGACCGGAGAGGGGGCTGCCAGAGACCGGAGAGGGGGCTGCCAGAGACCGGAGAGGGGGCTGCCAGAGACCGGAGAGGGGGCTGCCAGAGACCGGAGAGGGGGCTGCCGAGGAGAGGAGGCTGCCAGAGACCGGAGAGGGGGCTGCCGAGAAGAGGAGAGGGGGCTGCCAAGGGGAGGGGGCTGCCAAGGGGAGGAGAGTGGGCTGCCAGAGACCGGACTGCCGAGGAGAGGGGGCTGCCAAGGAGAGGGGGCTGCCAAGGAGAGGAGAGGGGGCTGGAGAGGAGAGGGGGTTGCCAAGGAGAGACTGCTGAAGATGGAGCCAGATTCCGATTTACCACTACCTCCTCTCCCCTCTATATTTACAATCTCCTCTCTATATTTACCACCTCCTCTCTATATTTACCACTACCTCCACTCCCCTCTCTATATTTACCACTACCCCCTCTCTATATTTACCACTACCCCCTCTCTATATTTACCACTACCCCCTCTACCCTCTCTATATTTACCACTACCCCCCTCTCTATATTTACCACTACCCCCTCTCCCCTCTCTATATTTACCACTACCTCCTCTCCCCTCTCTATATTTACCACTACCACCTCTCTATATTTACCACTCCCTCCTCTCTATATTCACCACTACCTCCTCTCTATATTCACCACTACAGTGCCTTGCGAAAGTATTCGGCCCCCTTGAACTTTGCGACCTTTTGCCACATTTCAGGCTTCAAACATAAAGATATAAAACTGTATTTTTTTGTTAAGAATCAACAACAAGTGGGACACAATCATGAAGTGGAACGACATTTATTGGATATTTCAAACCTTTTTAACAAATCAAAAACTGAAAAATTGGGCGTGCAAAATTATTCAGCCCCTTTACTTTCAGTGCAGCAAACTCTCTCCAGAAGTTCAGTGAGGATCTCTGAATGATCCAATGTTGACCTAAATGAATAATGATGATAAATACAATCCACCTGTGTGTAATCAAGTCTCCGTATAAATGCACCTGCACTGTGATAGTCTCAGAGGTCCGTTAAAAGCGCAGAGAGCATCATGAAGAACAAGGAACACACCAGGCAGGTCCGAGATACTGTTGTGAAGAAGTTTAAAGCCGGATTTGGATACAAAAAGATTTCCCAAGCTTTAAACATCCCAAGGAGCACTGTGCAAGCGATAATATTGAAATGGAAGGAGTATCAGACCACTGCAAATCTACCAAGACCTGGCCGTCCCTCTAAACTTTCAGCTCATACAAGGAGAAGACTGATCAGAGATGCAGCCAAGAGGCCCATGATCACTCTGGATGAACTGCAGAGATCTACAGCTGAGGTGGGAGACTCTGTCCATAGGACAACAATCAGTCGTATATTGCACAAATCTGGCCTTTATGGAAGAGTGGCAAGAAGAAATCCATTTCTTAAAGATATCCATAAAAAGTGTTGTTTAAAGTTTGCCACAAGCCACCTGGGAGACACACCAAACATGTGGAAGAAGGTGCTCTGGTCAGATGAAACCAAAATTGAACTTTTTGGCAACAATGCAAAACGCTATGTTTGGCGTAAAAGCAACACAGCTCATCACCCTGAACACACCATCCCCACTGTCAAACATGGTGGTGGCAGCATCATGGTTTGGGCCTGCTTTTCTTCAGCAGGGACAGGGAAGATGGTTAAAATTGATGGGAAGATGGATGGAGCCAAATACAGGACCATTCTGGAAGAAAACCTGATGGAGTCTGCAAAAGACCTGAGACTGGGACGGAGATTTGTCTTCCAACAAGACAATGATCCAAAACATAAAGCAAAATCTACAATGGAATGGTTCAAAAATAAACATATCCAGTTGTTAGAATGGCCAAGTCAAAGTCCAGACCTGAATCCAATCGAGAATCTGTGGAAAGAACTGAAAACTGCTGTTCACAAATGCTCTCCATCCAACCTCACTGAGCTCGAGCTGTTTTGCAAGGAGGAATGGGAAAAAATGTCAGTCTCTCGATGTGCAAAACTGATAGAGACATACCCCAAGCGACTTACAGCTGTAATCACAGCAAAAGGTGGCGCTACAAAGTATTAACATAAGGGGGCTGAATAATTTTGCACGCCCAATTTTTCAGTTTTTGATTTGTTAAAAAAGTTTGAAATATCCAATAAATGTCGTTCCACTTCATGATTGTGTCCCACTTGTTGTTGATTCTTCACAAAAAAATACAGTTTTATATCTTTATGTTTGAAGCCTGAAATGTGGCAAAAGGTCGCAAAGTTCAAGGGGGCCGAATACTTTCGCAAGGCACTGTACCTCCTCTCTATATTTACCAGTACCTCTCCACTCCTCTCTATATTTACCACTACCTCCTCTCTATATTTACCACTACCTCCTCTCTATATTTACCACTACCCCCTCTCTATATTTACCACTACCCCCTCTCTATATTTACCACTACCCCCTCTCTATATTTACCACTACCCCCTCTCTATATTTACCACTACCCCCTCTCTATATTTACCACTACCCCCTCTCTATATTTACCACTACCTCCTCTCTCCATTTACCACTACCTCCTCTCTATATTTCCCACTACCTCCTCTCTATATTTCCCACTACCTCCTCTCAATATTTACCACTACCTCCTATATAATTACCACTACCTCGTCTCCACTCCTCTCTATATTTACCACTAACTCCTCTCCACTCCTCTCTATATTTACCACTACCGCCTCTCTCCTCCTCTCTATATTCACCACTACCTCCTCTCTATATTTACCAGTACCTCTCCACTCCTCTCTATATTTACCACTACCCCCTCTCTATATTTACCACTACCCCCTCTCTATATTTACCACTACCCCCTCTCTATATTTACCACTACCTCCTCTCTATATTTCCCACTACCTCCTCTCAATATTTACCACTACCTCCTATATAATTACCACTACCTCCTCTCCACTCCTCTCTATATTTACCACTACCTCCTCTCCACTCTATATTTACAACTACCGCCTCTCTCCTCCCCTCTATATTTACCACTACCTCCCCTCTATATTTACCACTACCTCCCCTCTATATTTACCACTACCGCCTCTCTCCTCCGCTCTATATTTACCACTACCTCTTCTCCCTCTCTATCCCTCCCCCACCTATGCTGTACATCAAGTTATTAGCTTGTCAGTTGTCCCAAAAAAACATAGTGTCCCAAAAATACATAGTGTGTGTGTGTGTGTGTGGGAGGGAATCATATTCTAGAATCTGGCACCACATATTTCTGTTTTTGACTTCATAAAAACAAGCGTCTCCTGATACAAGCGCACGTCGCTTAAATTTTATTGTGAGGAAAAATATGGCCACTACATATGCAAAAGTGTGTGGACACCCCTTCAAATTTGTGTATTCGGCTATATCAACCAAACCCGTTGCTGACAGGTGTATACAAATCGAGTACACAGCCATGTAATCTCCATAGACAAACATTGGCAGTAAAATGGCCTTACTGAAGAGCTCAGTGACTTCCAACGCAACACCTTCATTGGATGCCACCTTTCCAACAAGTCAGTTCGTCAAATTTCTGCCTTGCCAGAGCTGCCCTGGTTAGTGCTGTTAATGTCCAGTGGAAACGTCTAGGAGCAACAACGGCTCAGCCGCGAAGTGGTAGGACACAAAAGCTTGTAGCACATAAAAAAATGGTCCTTGGTTGCAACACTCACGGAGTTCCAAACTGCCTCTGGAAGCAACATCAGCACAATAACTGTCGGGTACTTCATGAAATGGTTTTCCATGACCGAGCAGCCTCACAAAAGCCTAAGTTAATCATGCGCAATGCCTCGGCTGGAGTGTCGGCTGGAGTGGTGTAAAGCTCGCCGCCATTGGACTCTGGAGCAGTGGAAACACGTTCTCTGGAGTGATGAATCACACTTCACCATCTGGCAGCCCAACAGACGAATCTGGGTTTGGCCGATGCCAGGAGAAGGCTGCCTGCCCCAATGCATAGTGCCAACTGTAAAGTTTGGTGGAGGAGGACTAATGGTCTAGGGCTGTTTTTCACGGTTCGGGACCCTTAGTTCCAGTGAAGGGAAATCTTAACGCTGCTGCATACCATGACATTCTAGACAATTCTGTGCCTCCAACTTCGTGGCAGCAGTTTGGGGAAGGCTCTTTCCTGTTTCAGCATGACAATGCCCCCGTGCACAAAGCAAGGTCCATACAGTAATGGTTTGTCGAGATCAGTGTGGAAGAATTTGAATGGCCTGCACAGAGCCCTGACCTCAATGAACACTGACTGTTAGCCTGACTGTTAGCCCAACATCGGTTGATGCCATTATTTTTTACATGTTCATTGTTTTGAGTTGTTAGATGCTACTGCACTGTTAAACATAAGCATTTTGCTACACCCTCAATAACATCTGCTAAATATGTGTATGTGAGCAGTAAATTTGATTTGAATGGAATTAAGTCCCCTCAGCAATGTTCCAACAAGAGTGGAGGCTGTTACAGCAGCAATGTTCCAACATCTAGTGGAAAGCCTTCCCAGAAGAGTGGAGGAGGCTGTTACCGCAGCAATGGGGGGACGAACTCCATATTAATAATTTCGGAATGAGATGTTCGACGAGCAGGTGTCTAGACTTTTGTTCATGTATTTCCTATGTGTATAAATACATTTGATTTGTGTGTGTGTAACCTTTTGCCTGGTACTGTATTTTCTTGAGACAACAAACAAACAATGAAATGATGTATTTTCAAACAATTCTATTCTCTCGTAGTTATTTATTATTTAACCTTTATTTAACCAGGAAGGGCTCATTGAGATTTAAAATATATTTTTCAAGAGCGTCCTGGCCAAGATAGGCAGCACCAAGTCATTACAACAATTACAGACGAACATGAAAAAACCACAAGTAATCTAGTAAAAACCATAGAATTCACAAGATTATAACAAAATCAAAAACATTGACAGATCGGGGAATCAGTCTCAAGATCATTCATCAGTGATTTAAAAACACCAGTTCTTCCAGTTTTAAAGTATTTTGGGTTCCAAGACGATGGCGCAGAGTACAGAAAAGCCCTTTTACCAAATTCAGTTCAGACATTTGGAACAGTTAGCAGGATAAAGTTCAGCGAACGAAGAGACGACCCACCACATTTCTGAACAAAACAAATGCCCAAATAAAAAAGGCAGTAAACCCAAAATGGCTTTGTAAATAAAAGTATACCAGTGCATGAGCCTACGAGTGACTAGAGAAGGCCAGCCAACCCTGGTATACAAAGTGCAGTGGTGCGTAAGGGTTTTGCAGTTTAAAATAAATCTCAAAGTGCCATGGTAAATAGTGTCAATTGATCTCAAACACTGAGCAGAAGCATTCATATATAAAAATATCCCCAGTCTAGTAAAGGCATAAATGTAGCTGATACTATCCTCCTTCTGGCTTCAAAAGATAAACCTTATTCCTAAAATAAAATCCCAATTTCAGCTTCAATTTTTTTGTAAGTTGTTGAATACGCAATTTAAAAGACCGTCTTCAATTAAAATTCCAAGATATTTATATGAGGTTACAGTCCCAATCTCCTTGCCCTGACAGGTAGTAATAGGTGAAAGGTTCAGAGGTCTATCTCTTGCTTTAGAAAACACCATTAGTTTAGTCAGTATTTAGGATAAGCTTCAATTGACACAAGGTATGTTGAACAATAATAAAATAATTAAATGCATTTAGCGTGTTCTAAGAAGCTTCTTCGTAAGAGACGAGGCACAACAGTAAATAACAGTATTAATCACTTAATTTAGTATTAAAGACTTTATAAACCAATTGACTGTCAAGTAAATAACAGGATCATCAGCATTAAAATGGGATGTTCGAAGAACAAACAGTAGAGCTGTAGAGAGAACGACACACCACTCCTTTAAAATCAGTTGATGACTAGACTTTATAAACCAATTGACTGTCAAGATGTCACCCGTCTTTTATAAATGTCCACATCAGCAACAACAACAAACTAACATGGTACAAGCACACCAAGACAGTCGTGAAGAGGGCACGACAACACCTATTACCCCTCAGGAGGCTGAGGCAGATTCAGGCAGATGGATCCCATGTTCCCTAGTGACGGTTAGCTAGATAGCAGGCAAATTGATCCCATGTTCCTTAGTGACGGTTAGCTAGATAGCAGGCAAATTGATCCCATTTTCCCTAGTGACGGTTAGCTAGATAGCAGGCAGGTGCTGGTGTTGCGTTTATTTGGAGGTTCTCTCTGACTGGTCTGCTGTAGCCTGGTCCCAGATGGGTAAGTGTTGTCTTGCCAACTCATATTGTGATCGTCAGCAAGAGAGCACAAAAGATTTGGGACCAAGCAAGAACTGTAGCTACAGCAACAAGAGAGGTGCCAACTGGCGACAGATGAGAGAGAGACAGAGACACAGGCAGACAGAGACAGGGAAAGACAAAGAGAGGGAGAGACAGAGAGATGAGTAGAGGATGGTGAGTTTGCCACTAGATAAGACAGACAGAGACACAGGCAGACAGGCAGACAGAGACACAGGCAGACAGAAACCAAGATTAGCAGTGGTGTACAAGAGGGGGCAATGCCAATAGTCTGGCAAGCCCTTTGATTAGATGTTCAGGAGTCTTATGGCTTGGGGGAAGAAACTGTTTAGAAGCCTCTTGGTCCTAGACTTGGCTCTGTTTAGAAGCTTCTTGGTCCTAGACATGATGCTGTTTAGAAGCCTCTTGGTCCTAGACTTGGCGCTGTTTAGAAGCCTCTTGGTCCTAGACTTGGCGCTGTTTAGAAGCCTCTTGGTCCTAGACTTGGAGCTCCGGTACCGCTTGCCTTGCGGTAGCAGAGAGAACAGTCGATGATTTAGGTGGCTGGAGTCTTTCACAATTCTTAGGGCCTTCCTCGGACACCGCTTGATATAGAGGTCCTGGATGGCAAGAAGCTTGGCACCGGTGATGTACTGGGCCGTACACACTACCCTCTGTAGTGCCTTGCGGTCGGAGGCAGAGCAGTTGCCATACCAGGCAGTGATGCAACCAGTTAGGATGCTCTCGATGGTGCAGCTGTAGAACATTTTGAGGATCTGAGGACCCATGCCAAATCTTTTCAGTCTCCTGAGGGGGAATAGGTTTTGTCGTGCCCTCTTCACAACTGTCTTGGTGTGCTTGTACCATATACCAAGGAACTTGAAGCTCTCAACCTGCTCCACTGCAGCCCCGGCGATGAGAATTGTAGTGCTTGGTCCTCTTTTTTCCTGTACTCCACAATCATCTTTGTCTTAATCACGTTGAGGGAGAGGTTGTTGTCCTAGCACCACACGGCCAGGTTTATGACCTCCTTCCTATAGGCTGTCTATTCATTATCGGTGATCAGGCCTACCACTGTTCTGTCATCGGCAAACTTAATTATGGTGTTGGAGTTGTGCCTGGCCGTTCATTCATGAGTGAACAGGGAGTACAGGAGGGGACTGAGCACGCACCCCTGAGGGACCCCTGTGTTGAGGATCAGCGTGGTGGATGTGTTACCTAGGTGTTTAGTCCCAGGGTCCTTAGCTTCGTGATGAGCTTTGAGAGCACTATGGTGTTGAACGCTGAGCTGTAGTCAATGAACAGCATTCTCACATAGGTGTTCCTTTTGTCCAGGTGGGAAAGGACAGTGTGGAGTGCAATAGAGATTGCATCATCTGTGGATCTGTTGGGGCGGTATGCAAATTGGAGTGGGTTTAGGGTTTCTGGGATAATGGTGTTGATGTGAGCCATTACCAGCCTTTCAAAGCACTTCATGGCTACGGATGTGAATGCCACAGGTCTGTAGTCATTTAGGCAGATTACCTTGGTGTTCTTCTTAAAACATGTTGATATTACAGACTCGGACAGGGAGAGGTTGAAAATGTCAGTGAAGACACTTGCCAGTTGGTCAGCGCATGCTCGCAGTACACATCCTGGTAATCCGTACGGCCCTGCGGCCTTGGGAATGTTGACCTGTTTAAAGGTCTTAATCACATCGGCTACGGAGAGAATGATCACA
Source organism: Oncorhynchus kisutch (assembly GCF_002021735.2). Classification (NCBI taxonomy): domain Eukaryota; kingdom Metazoa; phylum Chordata; class Actinopteri; order Salmoniformes; family Salmonidae; genus Oncorhynchus; species Oncorhynchus kisutch. The sequence continues at coordinate 41,505,987 of NC_034198.2, read as the reverse complement.
CAGTCTTCCGGAACAGCCGGTGCTCTCATGCATGTTATTTCAGTGACATTTGCCTCAAAGCTAGCATATAAGTAGTTTAGCTCGTCTGGTAGGCTCGTGTCACTGGGCAGCTCTCGGTTGTGCTTCCCTTGTAGTCTGTAATGGTTTGCAGGCCGTGCCACATCCGACGAGCGTCAGAGCCGGTGTGTAGTACGCTTCGATCCTAGTCCTGCATTGACGCTTTGCCTGTTTGATGGTTCGTCGGAGGGCATAGCGGAATTTCTTATTAGCTTCCAAGTTACAGTCCCGCTCCTTGAAAGCGGCAGCTCTACCCTTTAGCTCAGTGCGGGTGTTGCCTGTAATCCATGGCTTCTGGTTGGGGTATGTACGTACAGTCACTTTGGGGACGACGTCATCCTAGACCCCATTGAGTTTCAGAAAGTAAAGAGGCTAGTCCCCAGAGTAAGTTATTCACAATTTACAGATTCATGAGTTATTTAAATCTGTCGTTGTTTTTTTTATTTTTATACCAGCGATTTGTAAGACCTACATATTAATTAGGGGAAGACAGACAGTGATAAATGTAATCAGTTTGTCACTTCAAAACGATTTTATTAAAGAAAAGTAACATTTCACCGATAATACACAGCTAGAAGTACAGCGTCTGCTGTATAACGGTTGCGGTCTTTAGAGAGGCAGATTGTAGCCAGATGACTGACTCCGTATGAACGGATCATTGGTCCATTTGTGCTGTGTCTGAACCTAGCACCAGACTAGATCACTACAGCCCTGTGGTTTATGTGTCTGTGTCTGAACCTAGCACCAGACTAGATCACTACAGCCCTGTGGTTTATGTGTCTGTGTCTGAACCTAGCGCCAGACTAGATCACTACAGCCCTGTGGTTTATGTGTCTGTGTCTGAACCTAGCACCAGACTAGATCACTACAACCCTGTGGTTTATGTGTCTGTGTCTGAACCTAGCACCAGACTAGATCACTACAGCCCTGTGGTTTATGTGTCTGAACCTAGCACCAGACTAGATCACTACAACCCTGTGGTTTATGTGTCTGAACCTAGCACCAGACTAGATCACTACAGCCCTGTGGTTTATGTGTCTGAACCTAGCGCCAGACTAGATCACTACAGCCCTGTGGTTTATGTGTCTGAACCTAGCACCAGACTAGATCACTACAACCCTGTGGTTTATGTGTCTGTGTCTGAACCTAGCGCCAGACTAGATCACTACAGCCCTGTGGTTTATGTGTCTGTGTCTGAACCTAGCGCCAGACTAGATCACTACAACCCTGTGGTTTATGTGTCTGTGTCTGAACCTAGCACCAGACTAGATCACTACAGCCCTGTGGTTTATGTGTCTGTGTCTGAACCTAGCGCCAGACTAGATCACTACAGCCCTGTGGTTTATGTGTCTGAACCTAGCACCAGACTAGATCACTACAACCCTGTGGTTTATGTGTCTGAACCTAGCACCAGACTAGATCACTACAGCCCTGTGGTTTATGTGTCTGAACCTAGCGCCAGACTAGATCACTACAACCCTGTGGTTTATGTGTCTGAACCTAGCACCAGACTAGATCACTACAACCCTGTGGTTTATGTGTCTGTGTCTGAACCTAGCGCCAGACTAGATCACTACAGCCCTGTGGTTTATGTGTCTGTGTCTGAACCTAGCACCAGACTAGATCACTACAGCCCTGTGGTTTATGTGTCTGAACCTAGCGCCAGACTAGATCACTACAGCCCTGTGGTTTATGTGTCTGTGTCTGAACCTAGCACCAGACTAGATCACTACAACCCTGTGGTTTATGTGTCTGTGTCTGAACCTAGCGCCAGACTAGATCACTACAGCCCTGTGGTTTATGTGTCTGAACCTAGCACCAGACTAGATCACTACAGCCCTGTGGTTTATGTGTCTGTGTCTGAACCTAGCGCCAGACTAGATCACTACAGCCCTGTGGTTTATGTGTCTGTGTCTGAACCTAGCACCAGACTAGATCACTACAACCCTGTGGTTTATGTGTCTGTGTCTGAACCTAGCGCCAGACTAGATCACTACAGCCCTGTGGTTTATGTGTCTGAACCTAGCACCAGACTAGATCACTACAGCCCTGTGGTTTATGTGTCTGAACCTAGCGCCAGACTAGATCACTACAGCCCTGTGGTTTATGTGTCTGAACCTAGCACCAGACTAGATCACTACAGCCCTGTGGTTTATGTGTCTGAACCTAGCACCAGACTAGATCACTACAGCCCTGTGGTTTATGTGTCTGAACCTAGCACCAGACTAGATCACTACAGCCCTGTGGTTTATGTGTCTGAACCTAGCGCCAGACTAGATCACTACAGCCCTGTGGTTTATGTGTCTGTGTCTGAACCTAGCGCCAGACTAGATCACTACAGCCCTGTGGTTTATGTGTCTGAACCTAGCACCAGACTAGATCACTACAGCCCTGTGGTTTATGTGTCTGTGTCTGAACCTAGCGCCAGACTAGATCAATACAGCCCTGTGGTTTATGTGTCTGAACCTAGCACCAGACTAGATCAATACAGCCCTGTGGTTTATGTGTCTGAACCTAGCACCAGACTAGATCACTACAGCCCTGTGGTTTATGTGTCTGTGTCTGAACCTAGCGCCAGACTAGATCACTACAGCCCTGTGGTTTATGTGTCTGAACCTTGCGCCAGACTAGATCACTACAGCCCTGTGGTTTAAGTGTCTGAACCTAGCACCAGACTAGATCACTACAACCCTGTGGTTTATGTGTCTGAACCTAGCACCAGACTAGATCACTACAGCCCTGTGGTTTATGTGTCTGAACCTAGCGCCAGACTAGATCACTACAGCCCTGTGGTTTATGTGTCTGTGTCTGAACCTAGCGCCAGACTAGATCACTACAGCCCTGTGGTTTATGTGTCTGAACCTAGCACCAGACTAGATCACTACAGCCCTGTGGTTTATGTGTCTGAACCTAGCACCAGACTAGATCAATACAGCCCTGTGGTTTATGTGTCTGAACCTAGCACCAGACTAGATCACTACAGCCCTGTGGTTTATGTGTCTGTGTCTGAACCTAGCGCCAGACTAGATCACTACAGCCCTGTGGTTTATGTGTCTGAACCTTGCGCCAGACTAGATCACTACAGCCCTGTGGTTTAAGTGTCTGAACCTAGCACCAGACTAGATCACTACAACCCTGTGGTTTATGTGTCTGTGTCTGAACCTAGCACCAGACTAGATCACTACAGCCCTGTGGTTTATGTGTCTGAACCTAGCACCAGACTAGATCACTACAGCCCTGTGGTTTATGTGTCTGTGTCTGAACCTAGCACCAGACTAGATCACTACAGCCCTGTGGTTTATGTGTCTGTGTCTGAACCTAGCACCAGACTAGATCACTACAGCCCTGTGGTTTATGTGTCTGTGTCTGAACCTAGCGCCAGACTAGATCACTACAGCCCTGTGGTTTATGTGTCTGTGTCTGAACCTAGCACCAGACTAGATCACTACAACCCTGTGGTTTATGTGTCTGTGTCTGAACCTAGCACCAGACTAGATCACTACAGCCCTGTGGTTTATGTGTCTGAACCTAGCACCAGACTAGATCACTACAACCCTGTGGTTTATGTGTCTGAACCTAGCACCAGACTAGATCACTACAGCCCTGTGGTTTATGTGTCTGAACCTAGCGCCAGACTAGATCACTACAGCCCTGTGGTTTATGTGTCTGAACCTAGCACCAGACTAGATCACTACAACCCTGTGGTTTATGTGTCTGTGTCTGAACCTAGCGCCAGACTAGATCACTACAGCCCTGTGGTTTATGTGTCTGTGTCTGAACCTAGCGCCAGACTAGATCACTACAGCCCTGTGGTTTATGTGTCTGAACCTAGCGCCAGACTAGATCACTACAACCCTGTGGTTTATGTGTCTGTGTCTGAACCTAGCACCAGACTAGATCACTACAACCCTGTGGTTTATGTGTCTGTGTCTGAACCTAGCGCCAGACTAGATCACTACAGCCCTGTGGTTTATGTGTCTGTGTCTGAACCTAGCACCAGACTAGATCACTACAGCCCTGTGGTTTATGTGTCTGTGTCTGAACCTAGCGCCAGACTAGATCACTACAGCCCTGTGGTTTATGTGTCTGTGTCTGAACCTAGCACCAGACTAGATCACTACAACCCTGTGGTTTATGTGTCTGTGTCTGAACCTAGCGCCAGACTAGATCACTACAGCCCTGTGGTTTATGTGTCTGAACCTAGCACCAGACTAGATCACTACAGCCCTGTGGTTTATGTGTCTGAACCTAGCGCCAGACTAGATCACTACAGCCCTGTGGTTTATGTGTCTGAACCTAGCACCAGACTAGATCACTACAGCCCTGTGGTTTATGTGTCTGAACCTAGCACCAGACTAGATCACTACAGCCCTGTGGTTTATGTGTCTGAACCTAGCACCAGACTAGATCACTACAGCCCTGTGGTTTATGTGTCTGTGTCTGAACCTAGCGCCAGACTAGATCAATACAGCCCTGTGGTTTATGTGTCTGAACCTAGCACCAGACTAGATCAATACAGCCCTGTGGTTTATGTGTCTGAACCTAGCACCAGACTAGATCACTACAGCCCTGTGGTTTATGTGTCTGTGTCTGAACCTAGCGCCAGACTAGATCACTACAGCCCTGTGGTTTATGTGTCTGAACCTAGCGCCAGACTAGATCACTACAGCCCTGTGGTTTAAGTGTCTGAACCTAGCACCAGACTAGATCACTACAACCCTGTGGTTTATGTGTCTGAACCTAGCACCAGACTAGATCACTACAGCCCTGTGGTTTATGTGTCTGTGTCTGAACCTAGCGCCAGACTAGATCACTACAGCCCTGTGGTTTATGTGTCTGAACCTAGCACCAGACTAGATCACTACAGCCCTGTGGTTTATGTGTCTGTGTCTGAACCTAGCGCCAGACTAGATCACTACAGCCCTGTGGTTTATGTGTCTGTGTCTGAACCTAGCACCAGACTAGATCACTACAGCCCTGTGGTTTATGTGTCTGAACCTAGCACCAGACTAGATCACTACAGCCCTGTGGTTTATGTGTCTGAACCTAGCACCAGACTAGATCACTACAGTCCTGTGGTTTATGCCAATCTGACTGGTATATTCATGGATACTAAAAACATGATTAGTTTAATAGTGGTTCTTAAAACCAGATGCTGATTGTGTGTGTGTGTGCGTTTAAACGGATGGGGCCAGAGAAAAAGGATTTTATTTTTCAGATGTCCTTGAACCCAAACGGTCCGCCTGATGACTATATTTGAGAAGGTGGATGGTTAAAACCAAGAACATCATTTTCTTACCTTGTTGCAGAACAAATGAAGAACTGTGAAGTCCCATCTCTTGGCATGAGCAACATTGTACTTCAATATGGCATTCTAAAATGGGGACACCAATAAATGTCATTAAAAACAATGTTCAGTACAGGACGCGCGTGCTTTTATTTTTTTGCAGTAAGTATCTTTGCCTTGATATCTGGGATCTTGGTGCCATCTCATGGCCAAGTCAGGTAATAACATTTGATAACAGTGAATATGCATTTCAACACCACATAAAAACATCCTCTCTCTTAATAATAATGCTAATAATATCTAATATCGATGCATCTGGTCAACAATAGACACTGTACATGTAGAATACATTGCTTAATGCTAAATTGTAATTATTTTCCCACTATGGCCTATGCCTTACCTCCCTACTCTTCGACATTTGCACACACTGTACATAGATTTTTCTATTGTGTTATTGACTGTATGTTTGTTTATGTGTAACTCTGTGTTGTTTTTGTCGCACTGCTTTGCTTTATCTAGGCCAGGTCTCAGTTATAAATGAGAACTTGTTCTCAACTGGCCTAACCTGGTTAAATAGAAACACATTTACAAAAAAATGTAAATTGCTCCACAGTGAACAAAAAAATATATCAATTTAGTCATTAACTTACCTTCACATCATGGGAACTGCAAAATTCTCTGTTTAAAGCTTTCTGGATGAGTTCCCATCGTTCCTGCAGTTCCTGCAAAACCAGGAAGGTAAACACCACCATCATCATCATCATCCTCCTCCTCCTCCTCCTCCTCCTCCGCCTAATCTCTCCTGATCGTACAGGTCAGGTCAGGGTTAGTGGTCGGTTCTTTCTAAAACATGATATTGATTTGCATCATCACAAAACTAATGCCTTTATTAGTATCCCTGATTGATTTTATTTGACAGTATACAGTTGAAGTCGGAAGTTTACATACACTTAGGTCGGAGTCATTAAAACTCATTTTTCAACCACTCCACACATTTCTTGTTAACAAACTATAGTTTTGGCAAGTTGGTTAGGACATCTACTTTGTGCATGACACAAGTCGTTTTTCCAACAATTGTTTACAGATTATTTCACTTAATCACAATTCCAGTGGGTCAGAAGTTTACATACACTAAATTGACTGTGCCTTTAAATAGCTTGGAAAATTCCAGAAAATTATGTCATGGCTTTAGAAGCTTCTGATAGGCTATTTGACATCATTTGAGTCAATTGGAGGTGTACCTGTGGATGTATTTCAAGGACCTACCTTCAAACTCAGTGCCTCTTTGCTTGGCATCATGGGGAAATCAGCCAAGACCTCAGAAAAAGAAATTGTAGACCTCCGTTCATCCTTGGGAGCTATTTCCAAAACGCCTGGAGGTACCATGTTCATCCGTACAAACAATAGTACAAGTATGAACACCATGGGACCACGCAGCCGTCATACCGCTCAGGAAGGAGATGCGTTCTGTCTCCTAGAGATGAACGTACTTTGGTGCGAAAAGTGCAAATCAATCCCAGAACAACAGCACAGGACCTTGTGAATATGCTGGAGGAAACAGGTACAAAAGTATCTATATCCACAGTAAAACGAGTCCTATATCGACATAACCTGAAAGGCCGCTCAGCAAGGAAGAAGCCACTGCTCCAAACCCGCCCCAAAAAAAGCCAGACTACGGTTTGCAACTGCACATGGGGACAAAGATCGTACATTTGTAAAAATTTCCTCTGGTCTGATGAAACAAAATTAGAACTGTTTGGCCATAATGACCATCGTTATGTTTGGAGGAAAAAGGGGGAGGCTTGCAAGCTGAAGAACACCATCCCAACCGTGAAGCACGGGGTGGCAGCATCATGTTGTGGGGGTGCTTTGTTGCAGGAGGGACTGGTGCACTTCACAAAATAAATGGCATCATGAGGCAAGAAAATGATGTGGATATATTGAAGCAACATCTCAAGACATCAGTCAGGAAGTTAAAGATTGGTCGCAAATTGGTCTTCCAAATGGACAATGACCCCAAGCATACTTCCAAAGTTGTGCCAAAACGGCTTGAGGACAACAAAGTCAATGTATTGGACTAGCCATCACAAAGCCCTGACCTCAATCCTATAGATAATGTGTGGGCAGAACTGACGAAAAATCATGTGCGAGCAAGGAGGCCTACAAACCTGACTCAGTTACACCAACTCTGTCAGGAGGAATGGGCCAAAATTCACCCAACTTATTGTGGGAAGCTTGTGGAAGGCTACCTGAAATGTTTGACCCAAGACCCAAGTTAAACAATTTAAAGGCAATGCTACCAAATACTAATTGAGTGTATCTAAACTTCTGACCCACTGGGAATGCAATGAAAGAAATAAAAGCTGAAAGAAATAATCATTCTCTCTACTATTATTCTCACTTTAAAATAAAGTGGTGATCCTAACTGACCTAAGACAGGGGATATTTACTAGGATTAAATGTCAGGAATTGTGAAAAACAGAGTTTAAGTGTATTTGGCTACAGTGTATGTAAACTTCCCACTTCAACTGTCTACACACACAACATTCAAGGATATAAAGTCAATAACTTATTTATATTATTATTATTATTATTATTATTATTATTATTGTTATTATTATTATTGTTATTGTTATTATTATTATTATTATTATTGTTATTATTATTATTATTATTATTGTTATTGTTATTATTATTATTATTATTATTATTATTATTGTTATTATTATTATTATTATTATTATTGTTATTGTTATTATTATTGTTATTATTATTATTATTGTTATTATTATTATTATTATTATTATTATTGTTATTATTATTATTATTATTATTATTATTATTATTGTTATTATTATTATTATTATTGTTATTATTATTATTATTATCATTATTATTATTATTATTATTATTATTATTGTTATTGTTATTATTATTATTATTATTATTATTATTGTTATTATTATTGTTATTATTATTATTATTATTATTATTGTTATTATTATTATTATCATTATTATTATTATTATTATTATTATTATTATTATTATTGTTGATTTGTTAGAATTACACTGAACCAAAAAATATAAGCGCAACATGTAAAGTGTTGGTCCCATGTTTCATGAACTGAAATAAAAGATCAGAGAAAATGTTCCACATCGAGCTCATTTCTCTCACAAGAAGTTAAATTAAATTAAACGGATCATTACACAAATTTAATAGAACACAGACAGCCACTCTCCATATTTTTAAGCATAGTGTTGGCTGCATCATGTTATGGGTATGCTTGTAATCATTAAGGACTGGGGAGTTTTTCAGGATAAAAAATAAACAGAATGGAGCTAAACACAGGCAAAATCCTAGAGGAAAACCTGGTTCTGTCTACTTTCCACCAGACACTAGGAGATTAATTCACCTTACCAACAAAATAGTGAATGTTCCTGAGCGGCTGAGTTACAGTAACAATTTTTTTTTTTTTTTTAATTTATTTATTTATTTATTTATTTAATTAATTTATTTATTTTTTATTTTTTTTTATTTTTATTTTTTAAATCTATGGCAAGACTTGACCATTTTTTTTGTCTAGCAATTAACAATAAGCAATTTGACAGAGCTTGAATAATTTAGACAATAATAAAACGTGTAAATGTCGATCCAGGTGTGAAGAGTAATGTTGTACGATCCAGGTGTGAAGAGTAATGTTGTACGATCCAGGTGTGCAAAGAGACTTCGCTGCCAAAGGTGATTCTAACGTATTGACTTAGGGGTGTGAAGAGTAATGTAAATAAGATCTTTGTGATTTCTGTCACTGTCATTATGGGGGGGGGGGGGGTTGCATTTATTGAATCCATTTTGAATTCAGGCTGTAACAACAAAATGTGTAATAAATCCAGGGGTATGAATACTTTCTGAAGGCACTGGAGATCAGCTCTTCCCTAATGGTGAGAGATGATCACTTGTAAGTTATAAACAACACTTGTAGTTAGTGAGTCCAATTTCAAACATGACAGTACAACGTGTAACTACGGTAGAAGCAGTACCTGATTTCCTACAGGGAATAGGCTGCTCTTTGAACAGGGCATTTTCACATGGACCTCGTCCCAGGTGTCTCTGAACTTGTTGGGATAGGGAACAGGAACTTTGCCTGTTTGAAGGAGGTCTGTCTGTTGAAGAGAAAACACACCATGAGGAGAACATGAACGACAGTGGAAGTACTACCATTCGACGACGATGATGATGATGATGACGATGAATCATGTGTTTTACTAACTTTCACCATTTAATCATTAATAATGCACATTTGTGTTCATCATACTTCACACATCCTTGGGGCGGCAGGTAGTGGTTAGAGACAGGTAGCCTAGTGGTTAGAGACAGGTAGCCTAGTGGTTAGAGACAGGTAGCCTAGTGGTTAGAGACAGGTAGCCTAGCGGTTAGAGACAGGTAGCCTAGTGGTTAGAGACAGGTAGCCTAGTGGTTAGAGAAGGTAACCTAGTGGTTAGAGCAGGTAGCCTAGTGGTTAGAGACAGGTAGCCTAGTGGTTAGAGACAGGTAGCCTAGTGGTTAGAGACAGGTAGCCTAGTGGTTAGAGACAGGTAGCCTAGTGGTTAGAGACAGGTAGCCTAGTGGTTAGAGACAGGTAGCCTAGTGGTTAGAGACAGGTAGCCTAGTGGTTAGAGACAGGTAGCCTAGTGGTTAGAGACAGGTAGCCTAGTGGTTAGAGACAGGTAGCCTAGTGGTTAGAGACAGGTAGCCTAGTGGTTAGACAGGTAGCCTAGTGGTTAGAGACAGGTAGCCTAGTGGTTAGAGCAGGTAGCCAAGTGGTTAGAGACAGGTAGCCTGGTGGTTAGAGACAGGTAGCCTAGTGGTTAGAGACAGGTAGCCTAGTGGTTAGAGACAGGTAGCCTAGTGGTTAGAGACAGGTAGCCTAGTGGTTAGAGACAGGTAGCCTAGTGGTTAGAGCAGGTAGCCTAGTGGTTAGAGACAGGTAGCCTAGTGGTTAGAGCAGGTAGCCTAGTGGTTAGAGCAGGTAGCCTAGTGGTTAGAGCATTGGGCCAGTAACCATAAAGGTTGCTTGATCGAGTCCCCGAGCTGACAAAGTTTTTTTTTTAAGAATCTGTCGTTCTGCCCCTGAACAAGGCAGTTTAACCCACTGTTCCCCCGAACAAGTCAGTTTAACCCACTGTTCCCCCGAACAAGTCAATTTAACCCACTGTTCCCCCGAACAAGTCAGTTAACCCACTGTTCCCCCGAACAAGGCAGTTAACCCACTGTTCCCCCGAACAAGGCAGTTTAACCCACTGTTCCCCCAAACAAGTCAGTTTAACCCACTGTTCCCCCGAACAAGTCAGTTTAACCCACTGTTCCCCCGAACAAGTCAGTTTAACCCACTGTTCCCCCGAACAAGTCAGTTTAACCCACTGTTCCCCCGAACAAGTCAGTTTAACCCACTGTTCCCCCGAACAAGTCAGTTTAACCCACTGTTCCCCCGAACAAGTCAGTTTAACCCACTGTTCCCCCGAACAAGTCAGTTTAACCCACTGTTCCCCCGAACAAGTCAGTTTAACCCACTGTTCCCCCGAACAAGTCAGTTTAACCCACTGTTCCCCCGAACAAGTCAGTTTAACCCACTGTTCCCCCGAACAAGTCAGTTTAACCCACTGTTCCCCCGAACAAGTCAGTTTAACCCACTGTTCCCCGAACAAGTCAGTTTAACCCACTGTTCCCCGAACAAGTCAGTTTAACCCACTGTTCCCCCGAACAAGTCAGTTTAACCCACTGTTCCCCCGAACAAGTCAGTTTAACCCACTGTTCCCCCGAACAAGTCAGTTTAACCCACTGTTCCCCCGAACAAGTCAGTTTAACCCACTGTTCCCCCGAACAAGTCAGTTTAACCCACTGTTCCCCCGAACAAGTCAGTTTAACCCACTGTTCCCCCGAACAAGTCAGTTTAACCCACTGTTCCCCCGAACAAGTCAGTTTAACCCACTGTTCCCCCGAACAAGTCAGTTTAACCCACTGTTCCCCCGAACAAGTCAGTTTAACCCACTGTTCCCCGAACAAGTCAGTTTAACCCACTGTTCCACCCGAACAAGTCAGTTTAACCCACTGTTCCCCGAACAAGTCAGTTTTAACCCACTGTTCCCCCGAACAAGTCAGTTTAACCCACTGTTCCCCCGAACAAGTCAGTTTAACCCACTGTTCCCCCGAACAAGTCAGTTTAACCCACTGTTCCCCCCCGAACACGTAGAAAAGTCAGTTTAACCCACTGTTCCCCCGAACAAGTCAGTTTAACCACTGTTCCCCCGAACAAGTCAGTTTAACCCACTGTTCCCCCGAACAAGTCAGTTTAACCCACTGTTCCCCCGAACAAGTCAGTTTAACCCACTGTTCCCCCGAACAAGTCAGTTTTAACCCACTGTTCCCCCGAAACAAGTCAGTTTAACCCACTGTTCCCCCGAACAAGTCAGTTTAACCCACGTCCCCGAAGTCAGTTTACCCCTGTTCCCGAACAAGTCAGTTTAACCCACTGTTCCCCCGAACAAGTCAGTTAACCCACTGTTCCCCCGAACAAGTCAGTTTAACCCACTGTTCCCCGAACAAGTCAGTTTAACCCACTGTTCCCCCGAACAAGTCAGTTTAACCCACTGTTCCCCCGAACAAGTCAGTTTAACCCACTGTTCCCCCGAACAAGTCAGTTTAACCCACTGTTCCCCCGAACAAGTCAGTTAACCCACTGTTCCCCCGAACAAGTCAGTTTAACCCACTGTTCCCCCGAACAAGTCAGTTTAACCCACTGTTCCCCCGAACAAGTCAGTTTAACCCACTTTCCCCCGAACAAGTCAGTTTAACCCACTGTTCCCCCGAACAGTCAGTTTAACCCACTGTTCCCCGAACAAGTCAGTTTAACCACTGTCCCCCGAACAAGTCAGTTTAACCCACTGTTCCCCCGAACAAGTCAGTTTACCCAACTGTTCCCCCGAACAAGTCAGTTTAACCCACTGTTCCCCCGAACAGTCAGGTTTAACCCACTGTTCCCCCGAACAAGTCAGTTTAACCCACTGTTCCCCCGAACAAGTCAGTTTAACCCACTGTTCCCCCGAACAAGTCAGTTTAACCCACTGTTCCCCCGAACAAGTCAGTTTAACCCACTGTTCCCCCCGAACAAGTCAGTTTAACCCACTGTTCCCCCGAACAAGTCAGTTTAACCCACTGTTCCCCCGAACAAGTCAGTTTAACCCACTGTTCCCCCGAACAAGTCAGTTTAACCCACTGTTCCCCCGAACAAGTCAGTTTAACCCACTGTTCCCCCGAACAAGTCAGTTTAACCCACTGTTCCCCCGAACAAGTCAGTTTAACCCACTGTTCCCCCGAACAAGTCAGTTTAACCCACTGTTTCCCCCGAACAAGTCAGTTTAACCCACTGTTCCCCCGAACAAGTCAGTTTAACCCACTGTTCCCCCGAACAAGTCAGTTTAACCCACTGTTCCCCCGAACAAGTCAGTTTAACCCACTGTTCCCCCGAACAAGTCAGTTTAACCCACTGTTCCCCCGAACAAGTCAGTTTAACCCACTGTTCCCCCGAACAAGTCAGTTTAACCCACTGTTCCCCCGAACAAGTCAGTTTAACCCACTGTTCCCCCGAACAAGTCAGTTTAACCCACTGTTCCCCCGAACAAGTCAGTTTAACCCACTGTTCCCCCGAACAAGTCAGTTTAACCCACTGTTCCCCCGAACAAGTCAGTTTAACCCACTGTTCCCCCCGAACAAGTCAGTTTAAACCCACTGTTCCCCCGAACAAGTCAGTTTAACCCACTGTTCCCCCGAACAAGTCAGTTTAACCCACTGTTCCCCCGAACAAGTCAGTTTAACCCACTGTTCCCCCGAACAAGTCAGTTTAACCCACTGTTCCCCCGAACAAGTCAGTTAACCCACTGTTCCCCCGAACAAGTCAGTTTAACCCACTGTTCCCCCGAACAAGTCAGTTTAACCCACTGTTCCCCCGAACAAGTCAGTTTAACCCACTGTTCCCCCGACAAGTCAGTTTAACCCACTGTTCCCCCGAACAAGTCAGTTTAACCCACTGTTCCCCCGAACAAGTCAGTTTAACCCACTGTTCCCCCGAACAAGTCAGTTTAACCCACTGTTCCCCCGAACAAGTCAGTTTAACCCACTGTTCCCCCGAACAAGTCAGTTTAACCCACTGTTCCCCCGAACAAGTCAGTTTAACCCACTGTTCCCCCCGAACAAGTCAGTTTTAACCCACTGTGCCCCGAACAAGTCAGTTTAACCCACTGTTCCCCCGAACAAGTCAGTTTAACCCACTGTTCCCCCGAACAAGTCAGTTTAACCCACTGTTCCCCCGAACAAGTCAGTTTAACCCACTGTTCCCCCGAACAAGTCAGTTTAACCCACTGTTCCCCCGAACAAGTCAGTTTAACCCACTGCTCCCCCGAACAAGGCAGTTTAACCCACTGTTCCCCTGTAGGCCGTCATGGTAAATAAGTATTTGTTCTTAACGGACTTATCCTAGTTAAATAGATCAAAATACATCCAACACAAATATTGAGACCAGGACTATTGTGGAGTAGCACAAATCAAGGCTGAGACCATTCTATGGAGGGTCTATTACAGTGATCAACTAGATTCAGCTGCGGGACAATTATTTTCTTTAGCAGATGGCCGGAAATATAAATCATAAATAATTATAAATCATTTGTAGACTGCACATTGACCACAAGAAACCCAAACAGATATGATATTTGACCAAAACAATCATTTCAAACTTTGGTTTACAAGACCACATATCTGTATATTATGCATGGGGGGAAACACTGATCTTACTGTTCACTTGTACCTGGTTGTCTAGGTCAGTGATTAGTAAGGAACTCCCCTCACCTGGTTGTCTAGGTCAGTGATGAGTTAGTTAGGAACTCCCCTCACCTGGTTGTCTAGGTCAGTGATTAGTTAGGAACTGCCCTCACCTGGTTGTCTAGGTCAGTGATTAGGAACTGTCCTCACCTGCTTGTCTAGGTCAGTGATTAGTTAGGAACTGCCCTCACCTGCTTGTCTAGGTCAGTGATTAGTTAGGAACTGCCCTCACCTGGTTGTCTAGGTCAGTGATTAGGAACTGTCCTCACCTGCTTGTCTAGGTCAGTGATTAGTTAGGAACTGTCCTCACCTGCTTGTCTAGGTCAGTGATTAGTTAGGAACTGCCCTCACCTGGTTGTCTAGGTCAGTGATTAGGAACTGTCCTCACCTGCTTGTCTAGGTCAGTGATTAGTTAGGAACTGCCCTCACCTGCTTGTCTAGGTCAGTGATTAGGAACTGCCCTCACCTGCTTGTCTAGGTCAGTGATTAGGAACTGCCCTCACCTGCTTGTCTAGGTCAGTGATTAGTTAGGAACTGCCCTCACCTGGTTGTCTAGGTCAGTGATTAGTTAGGAACTGCCCTCACCTGCTTGTCTAGGTCAGTGATTAGGAACTGCCCTCACCTGCTTGTCTAGGTCAGTGATTAGGAACTCCGCTCACCTGGTTGTCTAGGTCAGTGATTAAGAACTCCGCTCACCTGGTTGTCTAGGTCAGTGATTAGGAACTCCCCTCACCTGGTTGTCTAGGACAGTGATTAGGAACTCCCCTCACCTGGTTGTCTAGGTCAGTGATTAGGAACTCCCCTCACCTGGTTGTCTAGGTCAGTGATTAGGAACTCCCCTCACCTGGTTGTCTAGGTCAGTGATTAGTAAGGAACAAATTGAAAGGAAATAACAAAACCACCAGATGCTCAGCCCACCATGAGGTTAGACACCACTGGCTTAGACTAAAGGGGTTTGACCCCACTGGCTTAGACTAAAGAGGTTTGACACCACTGGCTTAGACTAAAGGGGTTTGACCCCATTGGCTTAGACTAAAGGGGTTTGACCCCACTGGCTTAGACTAAAGGGGTTTGACCCCACTGGCTTAGACTAAAGGGGTTTGACCCCACTGGCTTAGACTAAAGGGGTTTGACCCCACTGGCTTAGACTAAAGGGGTTTGACCCCACTGGCTTAGACTAAAGGGGTTTGACCCCACTGGCTTAGACTAAAGGGGTTTGACCCCACTGGCTTAGACTAAAGGGGTTTGACCCCACTGGCTTAGACTAAAGGGGTTTGACCCCACTGGCTTAGACTAAAGGGGTTTGACCCCACTGGCTTAGACTAAAGGGGTTTGACCCCACTGGCTTAGACTAAAGGGGTTTGACCCCACTGGCTTAGACTAAAGAGGTTTGACACCACTGGCTTAGACTAAAGGGGTTTGACCCCACTGGCTTAGACTAAAGGGGTTTGACCCCACTAGCTTAGACTAAAGGGGTTTGACCCCACTGGCTTAGACTAAAGGGGTTTGACCCCATTGGCTTAGACTAAAGGGGTTTGACCCCACTGGCTTAGACTAAAGAGGTTTGACACCACTGGCTTAGACTAAAGAGGTTTGACCCCACTGGCTTAGACTAAAGCATTCAGTTAGTTTTCCAAGGAGCTGCTCCCTCTCTCTCACCCTGATCATGACAGTGTGATGGTCAGGAATATTCTTCAGTGGTGGGAGTGGTCGACCACACTGTGGCATTCTCCTCAGATCACTGATAGGGCTTCCCAGCCACTTGGAATCGTACGGTGGCGACGGTGGAGGGCCGTCCTCTCCGTCTCTGCGATGTTTCTCACGTAGGACGTCCTCTCCGTCTCTGCGATGTTTCTCACGTGGGACGTCCTCTCCGTCTCTGCGTTGTTTCTCCGAAGGAGCTTGGGCACTGTCACGTTGAAAAAAGGAGAAACAACTTTAACACGACACTGAAGAAAAAATAAATGCAATAGATCAACAACAGGATGCACGAGCAACACGGTTTATAATAAACACCTTAAGAAGACATCAGAACAATCTAGCTAAAAACTACTGCCTACATCACAATAGACTGCCTTTTGACATTGACTTGATCTCTGTACTGACAGGAAGACATTGACTTGATCTCTGTACTGACAGGAAGAAATTGACTAGATCTCTGTACTGACAGGAAGACATTGACTAGATCTCTGTACTGACAGGAAGAAATTGACTAGATCTCCGTACTGACAGGAAGACATCGACTTGATCTCCGTACTGACAGGAAGACATCGACTTGATCTCCGTACTGACAGGAAGACATCGACTTGATCTCCGTACTGACAGGAAGACATCGACTTGATCTCCGTACTGACAGGAAGACATCGACTTGATCTCCGTACTGACAGGAAGACATTGACTTGATCTCTGTACTGACAGGAAGACATCGACTTGATCTCCGTACTGACAGGAAGACATCGACTTGATCTCCGTACTGACAGGAAGACATTGACTTGATCTCTGTACTGACAGGAAGACATTGATTCTTCTGTTGCCATGTGACTCACCAAGTGGTGGAGAAAATAACAGCCACCCCGGAGAAGAGCATGTTTCTCTGACAGTAACAGGAACACAAATAACTGTCACGATAAAAACTATCCACAAATCAAAATAGTATGAATAGCATTCAAATTCGGCTAGGTGTTCTATTGGTCAGTAGCCTAATAGTGAAAAAAACCATAAAGAAGCTTCACAACTTTATCATTGAAAAATACTTATAAAAAAAATGCCAAAAAGGTCAACCAAGAGAAACGAGCATACTGAGCAGGACGCCAAGTCGACTCATATCCTTACAAATCTTTGCTTACAACCATAACAGGAGTAACCTACTTAATTACTTACACATAGGCCTAACTAACTTTTTTTTTTTATTTTTTTAAGTCTGAAGTGAAGTATATATTTGCGTGGATTCCTCATGTCTTGCTCCTTGTTAGAAAAACGTTTGGTCCAAATCAGATGTATTGAATGTAAATATAGCACCTATAAACTATTCGCAGACCAGATTCACCTCGCAGGCCGCTAGTTGGCGAACCCTGGTCTAGTGACTGCTGGTTTTTACTGTTCACTTGTACCTGGTTGTCTAGGTCAGTGATGAGTTAGTTTGGAACTCCCCTCACCTGGTTGTCTAGGTCAGTGATGAGTTAGTTTGGAACTTCCCTCACCTGGTTGTCTAGGTCAGTGATTAGTAAGGAACTCCCCTCACCTGGTTGTCTAGGTCAGTGATTAGTTAGGAACTCCCCTCACCTGGTTGTGTAGGTCAGTGATGAGTTAGTTAGGAACTCCCCTCACCTGGTTGTCTAGGTCAGTGATTAGTAAGGAACTCCCCTCACCTGGTTGTCTAGGTCAGTGATTAGTTAGGAACTCCCCTCACCTGGTTGTGTAGGTCAGAGATTAGTAAGGAACTCCCCTCACCTGGTTGTGTAGGTCAGAGATTAGTAAGGAACTCCCCTCACCTGGTTGTGTAGGTCAGTGATTAGTAAGGAACTCCCCTCACCTGGTTGTCTAGGTCAGTGATTAATTAGGAACTCCCCTCACCTGGTTGTGTAGGTCAGTGATTAGTAAGGAACTCCCCTCATCTGGTTGTGTAGGTCAGTGATTAGTTAGGAACTCCCCTCATCTGGTTGTGTAGGTCAGTGATTAGTTAGGAACTCCCCTCACCTGGTTGTGTAGGTCAGTGATGAGTTAGTTAGGAACTCCCCTCACCTGGTTGTCTAGGTCAGTGATTAGTAAGGAACTCCCCTCACCTGGTTGTCTAGGTCAGTGATTAGTTAGGAACTCCCCTCACCTGGTTGTGTAGGTCAGAGATTAGTAAGGAACTCCCCTCACCTGGTTGTGTAGGTCAGTGATTAGTTAGGAACTCCCCTCATCTGGTTGTGTAGGTCAGTGATTAGTTAGGAACTCCCCTCACCTGGTTGTGTAGGTCAGTGATGAGTTAGTTAGGAACTCCCCTCACCTGGTTGTCTAGGTCAGTGATTAGTTAGGAACTCCCCTCACCTGGTTGTGTAGGTCAGAGATTAGTAAGGAACTCCCCTCACCTGGTTGTGTAGGTCAGAGATTAGTAAGGAACTCCCCTCACCTGGTTGTGTAGGTCAGTGATTAGTAAGGAACTCCCCTCACCTGGTTGTGTAGGTCAGTGATTAGTTAGGAACTCCCCTCACCTGGTTGTGTAGGTCAGTGATTAGTTAAGAACTCCCCTCACCTGGTTGTGTAGGTCAGTGATTAGTAAGGAACTCCCCTCACCTGGTTGTGTAGGTCAGTGATTAGTAAGGAACTGCCCTCACCTGGTTGTGTAGGTCAGTGATTAGTAAGGAACTCCCCTCACCTGGTTGTGTAGGTCAGTGATTAGTAAGGAACTGCCCTCACCTGGTTGTGTAGGTCAGTGATTAGTAAGGAACTGCCTTCACCTGGTTGTGTAGGTCAGTGATTAGTAAGGAACTGCCCTCACCTGGTTGTGTAGGTCAGTGATTAGTAAGGAACTCCCCTCACCTGGTTGTGTAGGTCAGTGATTAGTAAGGAACTGCCCTCACCTGGTTGTGTAGGTCAGTGATTAGTAAGGAACTGCCCTCACCTGGTTGTGTAGGTCAGTGATTAGTAAGGAACTGCCCTCACCTGGTTGTGTAGGTCAGTGATTAGTAAGGAACTGCCCTCACCTGGTTGTGTAGGTCAGTGATTAGTAAGGAACTCCCCTCACCTGGTTGTCTAGGTCAGTGATTAGTTAGGAACTCCCCTCACCTGGTTGTGTAGGTCAGAGATTAGTAAGGAACTCCCCTCACCTGGTTGTGTAGGTCAGTGATTAGTAAGGAACTGCCCTCACCTGGTTGTGTAGGTCAGTGATTAGTAAGGAACTGCCCTCACCTGGTTGTGTAGGTCAGTGATTAGTAAGGAACTGCCCTCACCTGGTTGTGTAGGTCAGTGATTAGTAAGGAACTGCCCTCACCTGGTTGTGTAGGTCAGTGATTAGTAAGGAACTGCCCTCACCTGGTTGTGTAGGTCAGTGATTAGTAAGGAACTGCCCTCACCTGGTTGTGTAGGTCAGTGATTAGTAAGGAACTCCCCTCACCTGGTTGTGTAGGTCAGTGATTAGTAAGGAACTGCCCTCACCTGGTTGTGTAGGTCAGTGATTAGTAAGGAACTGCCCTCACCTGGTTGTGTAGGTCAGTGATTAGTAAGGAACTGCCCTCACCTGGTTGTGTAGGTCAGTGATTAGTAAGGAACTGCCCTCACCTGGTTGTGTAGGTCAGTGATTAGTAAGGAACTGCCCTCACCTGGTTGTGTAGGTCAGTGATTAGTAAGGAACTGCCCTCACCTGGTTGTGTAGGTCAGTGATTAGTAAGGAACTGCCCTCACCTGGTTGTGTAGGTCAGTGATTAGTAAGGAACTGCCCTCACCTGGTTGTGTAGGTCAGTGATTAGTAAGGAACTGCCCTCACCTGGTTGTGTAGGTCAGTGATTAGTAAGGAACTGCCCTCACCTGGTTGTGTAGGTCAGTGATTAGTAAGGAACTGCCCTCACCTGGTTGTGTAGGTCAGTGATTATATTAGTTAGGAACTCCCCTCACCTGGTTGTGTAGGTCAGAGATTATAAATGCAAATGAATCATATAAATACAAATGTTGTATTAGACCTATTGACATGTAGTGTGTATGTACTGACATGTAGTGTGTATGTACTGACATGTAGTGTGTATGTACTGACATGTAGTGTGCATGTACTGACATGTAGTGTGCATGTACTGACATGTAGTGTGTATGTACTGACATGTAGTGTGTATGTACTGACATGTAGTGTGTATGTACTGACATGTAGTGTGTATGTACTGACATGTAGTGTGTATGTACTGACATGTAGTGTGTATGTACTGACATGTAGTGTGTATGTACTGACATGTAGTGTGTATGTACTGACATGTAGTGTGCATGTACTGACATGTAGTGTGTATGTACTGACATGTAGTGTGCATGTACTGACATGTAGTGTGTATGTACTGACATGTAGTGTGTATGTACTGACATGTAGTGTGTATGTACTGACATGTAGTGTGTATGTACTGACATGTAGTGTGTATGTACTGACATGTAGTGTGTATGTACTGACATGTAGTGTGTATGTACTGACATGTAGTGTGTATGTACTGACATGTAGTGTGTATGTACTGACATGTAGTGTGTATGTACTGACATGTAGTGTGTATGTACTGACATGTAGTGTGTATGTACTGACATGTAGTGTGTATGTACTGACATGTAGTGTGTATGTACTGACATGTAGTGTGTATGTACTGACATGTAGTGTGTATGTACTGACATGTAGGCTGTGTGTGATGTTTTAAAAGTATTTCAGTCCTTGACTAATAATGTTCTGTACTATGTCTTATGTCATGTTTCCTGTGGACCTCAGGAAGAGTAGCTGATGTGGATCCTAATAAATACACACACAAAAAAATGGCCAATTTGGATGCACTGTTGCAGGAATGCTAGTCTGATCTGTTTCTAACAACAAATGACTCCAGAACAATCTGAGACGGTGGGTGTTAAAATCCTCTTGTACTTTTTGAGGTGGAACGACCCAGGACACAGAATTCTCAGCTCTCAAAAACGATCCTCACCTGCTGGTACCGCCACTGTCCTCACCTGCTGGTACCCCCACTGTCCTCACCTGCTGGTACCCCCACTGTCCTCACCTGCTGGTACCCCCACTGTCCTCACCTGCTGGTACCCCCACTGTCCTCACCTGCTGGTACCCCCCACTGTCCTCACCTGCTGGTACCCCCACTGTCCTCACCTGCTGGTACCCCCACTGTCCTCACCTGCTGGTACCCCCACTGTCCTCACCTCCTGGGACCCCCACTGTCCTCACCTCCTGGGACCCCCACTGTCCTCACCTCCTGGGACCCCCACTGTCCTATCAACCAACATTTGTAATGAAGCCTATACCCGACATGTAATTGAGGATGCTTAGACTATATAATCTTGAGATATAACTTTGTACTATGTCCGTGAATCTAAGACGTGACGTAATTTTGCTCTCTTGCATATTTGAATGTAAAACGCGTGAACCCAGAATTCTGTATTTAAATGGGTTACTTCCACAGCATCAGGTATTCAATACTGTACCTTGTGGATGGGGCGAAGAAGTCTGTTATTTTTCCTTGGCCCTTGGAGGAGGATCTTTCTGTGTCCTGCTGCTTGTCCAGACCCCTGTTGATCTGGCTCACGGTCTCCTCCATTTGCTCATCACTGTTCCCTTTAGGATCTGTGGGCACTTCCGAGATCGGCTTGTGATCCTTGGGCACTTCCGAGACCGGCTTGTGATCCTTGGGCACTTCCGAGACCGGCTTGTGATCCTTGGGCACTTCCGAGACCGGCGTGTGATCCTTGGGCACTTCCGAGACCGGCGTGTGATCCGTGGGCACTTCCGAGACCGGCGTGTGATCCGTGGGCACTTCCGAGACCGGCGTGTGATCCGTGGGCACTTCCGAGACCGGCGTGTGATCCGTGGGCACTTCCGAGACCGGCGTGTGATCCGTGGGCACTTCCGAGACCGGCGTGTGATCCGTGGGCACTTCCGAGACCGGCGTGTGATCCGTGGGCACTTCCGAGACCGGCGTGTGATCCGTGGGCACTTCCGAGACCGGCGTGTGATCCGTGGGCACTTCCGAGACCGGCGTGTGATCCGTGGGCACTTCCGAGACCGGCTTGTGATCTGTGGAGACTTCCGAAACAGGCCTGTGATCTGTGGTGATTTGCGAGACGGGAATGTGATCTGTGGTGATTTGCAAGACGGGTTTGTGATCCTTTAAGCTGTCAGATGGTGTTAAGGGAGCTGTCTCTTCATCCTCCGGGTCTATAATACTAGAGACAACAGGTTCCTCAGAGTCTGAACTGTGGGTCTGGGCCTCGGTCTCTGTCTCCATAAACTGGATCTTGTGACTGCAGCCAGACTCGGAGCTGTCTGGACTCACCATCTCTACATCCTCCAGTTGTTGTTCAGCAGCTTCACACATGTCAGAAGCTGGGCTTGTGGTGCTTTGGGGAAGTTCCAACAGCCACTTATCAGGGTTATTCTGTTGGGACTTGGGATTGTTTTTCTGACTAAGAGATGTTGCTTTGGCACTATGCTGCTGCCCCTCCATTGCGTGTAGACTTGCCTCTTTGGAACTTGCTAATGGAGAAGACACAAAAGACAACAGAATGAGAATCAACTTGGATCATAATTAACTTGACTGGTAAGTCATAGTGAGTGTAGCCTATAGGCCTACCGCAAAAACACATCAGAAAATCAAACTCAAAAAAAAAAATCTGGAGAAAAAAAATGGAACTGAAGAAAAATCCACAATCAGATTACACAGAGGATCATTTAATATTCCCTGCTCAGGGGGTGTTACCTTTAAAAGCCAATGAAAGAGGGCTCCTTGAGCCGACAGGTGCTTGGAGGCCAAATTCAACCCGCAGTCTCTTTTTAGCAGGCTCCAAGTCTGACAGTGCAGTCATGCTTCAAGATAGAGAAAGAGCACCATAATAACGTTAGCATCCCCAGAATAGATGGGACGTGTGTTGATAAACCATCTAGCTAACGTTAGCTAGCCATTTCACACGCCACAAGTATTTGAATGTCTATAGTTCATACAAAATAAAGTGAATTGTTATGCATACTCACAATACAACCTCATTCAGTAATACCACCGAAACGTTTTGGTAACGATGGTTCCAGAATGGTTTCACACAGAGTCCTCTCCTCAGCAGGCTAGTGAAAAATATCATACGGCTTGCAAACATACGATAGTGGATCTATAGCTAGTTTAACAACACAAAATACATTTTGGCATGTACAGCCAGCAGTGACCAAGGTCTAGCTAATTCGTAAAGGTTAGCTAGACACAATTAGCTTCACAGTTTTACGTTGTTGTCATGAGCGTTTTTACTTGGTACAATTAGTACTACAACAACATAGTTGTTGTTGTTGTTGTTTTTTACAGCTGATGTGAGGTTAGGTTAACTCTTAAACCAAAGATATTACATAAATACGGTTTCGACTGTAACGTACCACAAAACAGACACGTCATCGTCTCAGCAACAAAACAAAATCACTTCCGGGTCACATAATTTTTTTACCATTTCAAAATGTCCCCCAGGTTATTTTAGAAGAGTGTAAAAAAAAAACTGTACTTATTCATAATACAGTGCCTTCAGAAAGTGTTAACACTCCTTGATTTTTTCGGCATTATCTTGGGTTACAACCTGCATTTAATATGGATTTTTTTTTAATTAGTAAAAATAGAAAATAAAAATAAAAAATAAAATGACTTGTGTAAATAAGTATTCAAACCCTTAGTTATGGAAAGCCTAAATACGTTCAGGAGTAAAAATGTGCTTAATTAACAAAGTATAATAATAAATTGCATGGACTCTGTGTGCAAAAAAGTGTTTAAATTATTTTTGATTGACTAACTAATCTCTGTGCCCACACATATAATTATCTGTAAGGTCCCTCAGTTGAGCAGTGAATTTCAAACACAGATTCAACCACAAAGATCATGTTTTTTTTAAATGCCTCGTAAAGAAGGGCACCTATTGGTAGACATTGAATATCCCTTTGAGCATGGTGAAGTTATTAATTACACTATCAATAGACCCAGTCACTACAAAGATACAGGCGTCCTTCCTAACTCAGTTGCAGCAGAGGAAGGAAACCGCTCAGGGATTTCACCATGAGGCCAATCTAAGTAACATAATTTCACCCGTGCGTCAATCTAAGTAACATAATGGAAAAAATCGGCATCAAAACCTGTCAGTTTAAGCTAGAGATATCTGCACGGGCTGCATCTCAATCCATCACATTTTCCTATGTTGGCCTTCCGCATCTGAAGAAATGTG
This sequence comes from Oncorhynchus kisutch, assembly GCF_002021735.2. Classification (NCBI taxonomy): domain Eukaryota; kingdom Metazoa; phylum Chordata; class Actinopteri; order Salmoniformes; family Salmonidae; genus Oncorhynchus; species Oncorhynchus kisutch. The sequence continues at coordinate 41,481,863 of NC_034198.2, read as the reverse complement.
CCTTGTCACCTAAAACCCTCACAAAATGTTACAGATGCACAATTGAGAGCATCCTGTCGGGCTGTATCACTGCCTGGTACGGAAACTGCTCCGCCCACAACCGCAAGGCTCTCCAGAGGGTGGTGCGGTCTGTACGACGCCCGTGACAGAGGCGGTCAAATACTTATTTCCCTCATTAAAATGCAAATCAATTTATAACATTTTTGACATGCGTTTTTCAGGATTTTGTTGTTGGTGTTCTGTCTCTCACTGTTCAAATAAACCTACCATTAAAATTATAGGCAGATCATTTCTTTGTCAGTGGGCAATCGTACAAAATCAGCAGGGGATCAAATACTTTTTTTCCCTCACTGTGTCTAGATAATAATATAAGTTACATGGCATTTACTTAAAAACAAAAATACATTTTAGAAACTAGATATAAACAGACATAGCCTTCTGTGTATTAGTGAACAGTAGCCTTGTGTTTTCCTGCCAATTAGCGAACAGCTGTTTCCCAGTCAATGTGTGTGCCACTAAGGTGTTGTTGGGACCGCTTGGGTAAGAGAGCGCTGCGGTAGAACCGTTTGTGGGAACATTTCTCGCTGTGGGACTGCAGATACATTTCAAAATGAAAGTACAGGCAACATACTGTTATTATTTATTTACTGAGCACAAAGGTGATGTTGCCCTGCTCAGATGTTGCATGGATCAGCCAATGGTTGCGTGCCACATAATCAACTGCACCAGATTATGTGGTTAGTAAATACAGAACAGAACATAGTGTAGGAGCCTATCACCTATTTCTGTAACGCAATGCAGCTTGATGTACCAGTACTAGTCTATCTCCTCAGTACACCCCCTGGACAGGACGCTGGTCTATCTCCTCAGTACACCCCCTGGACAGGACACTAGAATATCTCCTCAGTATACCCCCTGGACAGGACACTAGTCTATCTCCTCAGTACACCCCCTGGACAGGACACTAGTCTATCTCCTCAGTACACCGCCTGGACAGGACACTAGAATATCTCCTCAGTACACTCCCTGGACACTAGTCTATCACAGGGCCTTACCCCCAATCTATCTCCTTAATGCTGAGTGCCAAGCAGAGATACATCCAGTCCCATTTTCACAGTCTTTGGTAGGGATTGAACTCACAACCTTCCAATCTCAGGGTGGACACTGTAATCACAAGGCCAACGAGTTGGTGTTGATGTGGTTAGCTAATACGTAAAATACCAATCCAATCGTCAGCAAGGGAACACGACCAAAGCAAAGTCACATCAATTGTTTAAAGAAGTTAAATTTGTTATGAATGAATATGTCGGTTGGATATACTGACAAATTCTCTAAAACGAGGAGGCTTATGTTATAGAAATTAAAATGCAGTTCTCTGGAAACAGCTCTGCAGTCAGCATGCCAATAGTATGCTCCCTCAAAACTTGAGACATCTGTGGCATTGTGTTGTGTGACAAAACTGCACATTTTAAAGTGGCCTTTTATTGTCCCCAGCACAAGGTGCACCTGTGTAATGATCATGCTGTTTATTCAGCTTCTCGATATGCCACACGTGTCAGGTGGATGGATTATCTTGGCAAAGGAGAAATGCTCACTAACAGGGATCTAATCAAATTTGTGAACACAATTTGAGAGAAATAAGCTTTTTGTCCGTATGGAACATTTCTAGGGATCTTCTATTTCAGCTCATGAAACATGAGACCAACACTTTACATGTTGCAGTTATATTTTTGTTCAGTGTATTATAGAAGGAAAAACAAATATAGGAATATTACACATCTGAGAAACATGAACCAAAAACAGGGCAAATGTATCAGCCAATGAATCAATAAACAGATCAATAAAATAGATCAATAGATCAATAAATATATATATATTTTTTACATTGATCAATTTTTTTTTTAAAGCAATAAAAGATAAATAAATATAAATATAATAATAATCAATAAATACATAAACAGACCAATAAAGAAATTGATCAATAAATAAATACATAGATCAATCAATAAATAGATCAATACATAAAAAAGGATCAATAAATAGATCAATACATAGATCAATAGATACATAGATCAATAGATACATAAATAGATCAACATATCAATAAATAGATCAACAGATCAATAAATAGATACATAAATAAATAGACAATATACAGTGCATTCAGAAAGTATTCAGAGCCCTTGACTTTTTCCACATTTTGTTACATTGTAGCCATATTCTAACATGTATTTAATATTTTTTGTCTCATCAATCTACACACAAAACCCCATGATGACAAAGCAATAACAGGTTTTTAGAACATTTTTCAAATGTATTAAAAAAATGAAATACCTTATTTATGTATTCAGACCCTTTGCTTATTAAACTCCAAGATGGCGTAGCAGTGCAGACGTGTTTTGTTCGTCCTTTCGTGTACTTTTGTATTTTTTCGTCTTTTTTGTATATATTTCAATTTTATTTTCAATCTCTTCTTCATTTTAGTTCAATTATACCTTTCTCACCCAATGTGATACGGAACCGCTATTATTTTTTATTTCTAGACCTTATAGCCAGAACCACCTAGCCATCAGAAGCTAACCAGCTAATTAGCTACAAGCTATTTAGTAATTGTTAGCCACTGCTAGCGGCCTTTACGATCTGCAGAGGTACCAGCCCTTTGTTTTAGCCTGGATAATACTGGCCAGCCTACCAGTACCGGACTGTCTCTCTACTACAACGCCGGATTCCTGCCGTAATCCCTGGACCATTACTCCTGATCTTCACAGCTAGCTAGCACCCACCGAGTTACCCAGTTCCTAAGCTATCCCTGAGGCCCACCTCCCGGCCTACTCAGTTGTTCACCCGGCCTCCACCCAAGCACGGCTAGAATCCACTACTCCACCGGATCCTTGCCGTAAGCTCTGGACCTTGGCACCGGATCACGGCTGCTACAGAGTGGCTATAGTGGCTAACTCCCCTGCCCCGATGCAAGCACCGGTTAGCCGTGAGCCAGGCGCATCTCCCGGATAGAAAACTAAAGTACTACAACTACAATACCTCTTTCGCCATCTGGCTTGGATCCTTAGTAGACACGGCGCCCCGCCGCACCACCACGACAGGTCTGCCGACGAATACTCCATCCGCTGTGCCTTCAACCGGCCTCCGTCGGACATCGGAGCAGATGTGTCTACTAGCTTTAAACGCCGTGTCGCCCGCGTGCTAGCGTAGTAACGACTACTCCGCGGCCTCCCTGTTCCATCTGTTGCTGCCCCCTGGACACTATGATCACTTGGCTACATAGCTGATGCCCGCTGGACTGTCCATTAATCACGGTACTCCATTCGGTTTATTTATTTTTATCTGTTGGCCCCAGCCGCAAACTCTGTGTAGTTAACCGACCCTCTCTGCCCATTCATCGCCATTTTACCTGTTGTTGTAGCTGATTAGCTGTTGTTGTCTTAGCTAGCTCTCCAAATCAACACCTGTGATTACTTTATGCCTCACTGTATGTCTCTCTCATATGTCAATATGCCTTGTATGCTGTTGTTTAGATTAGTTATCATTGTTTTAGTTTACAATGGAGCCCCTAGTTCCACTCATTATACCTCTGATACATCTGCTACACTCTGCTAAATCTGATGTCCTTGCCATGTCTGAATCCTGGCTTAGGAAGGCCACCAACAATTCAGAGATTTCCATACCCAGCTACAACATTTTCCGTCAAGATAGAACTGCCAACGGAGGAGGAGTTGCAATCTACTGCAGAGATAGCCTGCAAAGTTATGTCATACTTTCCAGGTCTATACCCAAACAGTTTGAACTTCAAATTTTTTTAATTAGAAAAAACCACACCCCCTCGTGCCTTATTGCTTAAAATACACACTGTGGACAAATAGAACCCGTTAGATGATGATGATGATCAGACACTACCGGTCGAAAGTTTTAGAGCATTCAAGGGTTTTTCTTTAATTTGACTATTTTCTACATTGTGTGCAAAGCTGTCATCAAGGCAAAGGGTGGCTATTTGAAGAATCTCAAATATAAAATCTATTTTGATTTGTTTAACTTTTTATGGCTGCAGGGGCAGTATTGAGTAGCTTGGATGAAAGGTGCCCATATCAAACGGCCTGCTCCTCAGTCATAGTTACTAATATTTGCATATTATTATTAGTATTGGATAGAAAACACTCTGACATTTCTTTTTTGCATTAAGGAGAGGTATGTCTATAATTCCATGTGTATAACTTGTATTATCATCTACATTTATGATGAGCATTTATGTTGAATGATGTGGCTATGCAAAATCACTTGATGTTTTTGGAACTAGTGAATCTAACGCGCCAATGTAAACTCAGATTTTTTAAATATAAATATGAACTTTATCAAACAAAACATTCATGTATTGTCTAACATGAAGTCCTATGAGTGTCATCTGATGAAGATAATTCAAGTTTAGTGATTCATTTTATCTTTATTTCTGTTTTTTGTGAATGCTATATTTTTTGCTGGAAAATGGCTGTGCTTATTGTGGTTTGGTGGAGACCTAACATAATTTGTTTGTAGTGCTTTCGCTGAAAAGCCTATTTGAAATTGGACACTTTGGTGGGATTAACAACGAGAATAGCTTAAAAATTATATAAGACACATGTATGTTTTAGGAATTGTAATTCTGAGATTTCTGTGGTTTGAATTTGGCTCCCTCTATTTTCACTGGTAGTTGTCATATCGATTCCGGTATCGGGATTGCAGCCATAACAGGTTAAAATAAACCGTTTTTTTTTGGTTACTACATGATTCCATATGTTACTTCCTGATTCCATGTGTGTTATTTAATAGTTTTGACATCTTCACTATTATTCTACAATGTAGAGAATTGTAAAAATAAAGAAAAAACCTTGAATGTTCTGAAACTTTTGACCGGTAGTGTAGTAGAAGGCATTCAGACAAATAGAGGTTGAAGTACTTGGGACAAATAGAGGTTGAAGTACTTGGGACAAATAGAGGTTGAAGTACTTGGGACAAATAGAGGTTGAAGTACTTGGGACAAATAGAGGTTGAAGTACTTGGGACAAATAGAGGTTGAAGTACTTGGGACAAATAGAGGTTGAAGTACTTGGGACAAATAGAGGTTGAAGTACTTGGGACAAATAGAGGTTGAAGTACTTGGGACCAATAGAGGTTGAAGTACTTGGGACAAATAGAGGTTGAAGTACTTGGGACAAATAGAGGTTGAAGTACTTGGGACAAATAGAGGTTGAAGTACTTGGGAGAAATAGAGGTTGCTATGCTGAAGGATAAAGTACTTGGGACAGATAAAGCTTATTCCAACATCAGATCAAAGATACGCTTTGAAAGTTCAGCGAAGAAGAACACCCACAAACCCTTCACAGGACCAGTTAAACAGTGGTGCAGAAAACCAGGGATCCCAGGAGGAACTTCACAGGACCAGTTAAACAGAAAACCAGGGATCCCAGGAGGAACTTCACAGGCTGTTTCAGTCCCTCTCTGCGGAGGTTCACGCTTTTCAGCTTTGAGCGAATGCTGCCATCTATCCACAGTTTTGGGGTTTGGATAAATTCTAATCATCACAGTGGGAACAACATCCTCTATACTCTTCCTGATGAACCCCAGTCACAGTGGGAACAACATCCTCTATCCACTTCCTGATGAACCCCAGTCACAGTGGGAACAACATCCTGTATCCACTTCCTGATGAACCCAGTCACAGTGGGAACAACATCCTCTATCCACTTCCTGATGAACCCCAGTCACAGTGGGAACAACATCCTCTATCCACTTCCTGATGAACCCCAGTCACAGTGGGAACAACATCTTGTATCCACTTCCTGATGAACCCCGTCACAGTGGGAACAACATCCTCTATCCACTTCCTGATAAACCCAGTCACAGTGGGAACAACATCCTCTATCCACTTCCTGATAAACCTCCTCTATCCACTTCCTGATGAACCCCGTCACAGTGGGAACAACATCCTCTATCCACTTCCTGATAAACCCAGTCACAGTGGGAACAACATCCTGTATCCACTTCCTGATGAACCCCAGTCACAGTAGGAACAACATCCTGTATCCACTTCCTGATGAACCCCAGTCACAGTGGGAACAACATCCTCTATCCACTTCCTGATGAATACGTCACAGTAGGAACAACATCCTCTATCCACTTCCTGATGAACCTCGTCAAAGTGGGAACAACATCCTCTATCCACTTCCTGATGAACCCCAGTCACAGTAGGAACAACATCCTCTATCCACTTCCTGATGAACCCCAGTCACAGTGGGAACAACATCCTCTATCCACTTCCTGATGAACCCCGTCACAGTAGGAACAACATCCTCTATCCACTTCCTGATGAACCTCGTCAAAGTGGGAACAACATCCTCTATCCACTTCCTGATGAACCCAGTCACAGTAGGAACGACATCCTCTATCCACTTCCTGATAAACCTCCTCTATCCACTTCCTGATGAACCCCGTCACAGTGGGAACAACATCCTCTATCCACTTCCTGATAAACCCAGTCACAGTGGGAACAACATCCTTTATCCACTTCCTGATGAACCCAGTCACAGTAGGAACGACATCCTCTATCCACTTCCTGATAAACCTCCTCTATCCACTTCCTGATGAACCCCGTCACAGTGGGAACAACATCCTCTATCCACTTCCTGATAAACCCAGTCACAGTGGGAACAACATCCTGTATCCACTTCCTGATGAACCCCAGTCACAGTGGGAACAACATCCTCTATCCACTTCCTGATGAACCCAGTCACAGTGGGAACAACATCCTGTATCCACTTCCTGATGAACCCCCGTCACAGTGGGAACAACATCCTCTATCCACTTCCTGATAAACCCAGTCACAGTGGGAACAACATCCTGTATCCACTTCCTGATGAACCCCGTCACAGTAGGAACAACATCCTCTATCCACTTCCTGATGAACCCCAGTCACAGTGGGAACAACATCCTCTATCCACTTCCTGATGAACCCCAGTCACAGTGGGAACAACATCCTGTATCCACTTCCTGATGAACCCCGTCACAGTGGGAACAACATCCTCTATCCACTTCCTGATAAACCCAGTCACAGTGGGAACAACATCCTCTATCCACTTCCTGATAAACCTCCTCTATCCACTTCCTGATGAACCCCGTCACAGTGGGAACAACATCCTCTATCCACTTCCTGATAAACCCAGTCACAGTGGGAACAACATCCTGTATCCACTTCCTGATGAACCCCAGTCACAGTAGGAACAACATCCTGTATCCACTTCCTGATGAACCCCAGTCACAGTGGGAACAACATCCTCTATCCACTTCCTGATGAATACGTCACAGTAGGAACAACATCCTCTATCCACTTCCTGATGAACCTCGTCAAAGTGGGAACAACATCCTCTATCCACTTCCTGATGAACCCCAGTCACAGTAGGAACAACATCCTCTATCCACTTCCTGATGAACCCCAGTCACAGTGGGAACAACATCCTCTATCCACTTCCTGATGAACCCCGTCACAGTAGGAACAACATCCTCTATCCACTTCCTGATGAACCTCGTCAAAGTGGGAACAACATCCTCTATCCACTTCCTGATGAACCCAGTCACAGTAGGAACGACATCCTCTATCCACTTCCTGATAAACCTCCTCTATCCACTTCCTGATGAACCCCCGTCACAGTGGGAACAACATCCTCTATCCACTTCCTGATAAACCCAGTCACAGTGGGAACAACATCCTGTATCCACTTCCTGATGAACCCCGTCACAGTAGGAACAACATCCTCTATCCACTTCCTGATGAACCCCAGTCACAGTGGGAACAACATCCTCTATCCACTTCCTGATGAACCCCAGTCACAGTGGGAACAACATCCTGTATCCACTTCCTGATGAACCCCGTCACAGTGGGAACAACATCCTCTATCCACTTCCTGATAAACCCAGTCACAGTGGGAACAACATCCTCTATCCACTTCCTGATAAACCTCCTCTATCCACTTCCTGATGAACCCCGTCACAGTGGGAACAACATCCTCTATCCACTTCCTGATAAACCCAGTCACAGTGGGAACAACATCCTGTATCCACTTCCTGATGAACCCCAGTCACAGTAGGAACAACATCCTGTATCCACTTCCTGATGAACCCCAGTCACAGTGGGAACAACATCCTCTATCCACTTCCTGATGAATACGTCACAGTAGGAACAACATCCTCTATCCACTTCCTGATGAACCTCGTCAAAGTGGGAACAACATCCTCTATCCACTTCCTGATGAACCCCAGTCACAGTAGGAACAACATCCTCTATCCACTTCCTGATGAACCCCAGTCACAGTGGGAACAACATCCTCTATCCACTTCCTGATGAACCCCGTCACAGTAGAAACAACATCCTCTATCCACTTCCTGATGAACCTCGTCACAGTGGGAACAACATCCTCTATCCACTTCCTGATGAACCCAGTCACAGTGGGAACAACATCCTCTATCCACTTCCTGATGAACCCCAGTCACAGTGGGAACAACATCCTGTATCCACTTCCTGATGAACCCCCGTCACAGTGGGAACAACATCCTCTATCCACTTCCTGATAAACCCAGTCACAGTGGGAACAACATCCTGTATCCACTTCCTGATGAACCCCGTCACAGTAGGAACAACATCCTCTATCCACTTCCTGATGAACCCCAGTCACAGTGGGAACAACATCCTCTATCCACTTCCTGATGAACCCCAGTCACAGTGGGAACAACATCCTGTATCCACTTCCTGATGAACCCCGTCACAGTGGGAACAACATCCTCTATCCACTTCCTGATAAACCCAGTCACAGTGGGAACAACATCCTCTATCCACTTCCTGATAAACCTCCTCTATCCACTTCCTGATGAACCCCGTCACAGTGGGAACAACATCCTCTATCCACTTCCTGATAAACCCAGTCACAGTGGGAACAACATCCTGTATCCACTTCCTGATGAACCCCAGTCACAGTAGGAACAACATCCTGTATCCACTTCCTGATGAACCCCAGTCACAGTGGGAACAACATCCTCTATCCACTTCCTGATGAATACGTCACAGTAGGAACAACATCCTCTATCCACTTCCTGATGAACCTCGTCAAAGTGGGAACAACATCCTCTATCCACTTCCTGATGAACCCCAGTCACAGTAGGAACAACATCCTCTATCCACTTCCTGATGAACCCCAGTCACAGTGGGAACAACATCCTCTATCCACTTCCTGATGAACCCCGTCACAGTAGAAACAACATCCTCTATCCACTTCCTGATGAACCTCGTCAAAGTGGGAACAACATCCTCTATCCACTTCCTGATGAACCCAGTCACAGTAGGAACGACATCCTCTATCCACTTCCTGATAAACCTCCTCTATCCACTTCCTGATGAACCCCGTCACAGTGGGAACAACATCCTCTATCCACTTCCTGATAAACCCAGTCACAGTGGGAACAACATCCTGTATCCACTTCCTGATGAACCCCAGTCACAGTGGGAACAACATCCTCTATCCACTTCCTGATGAACCCAGTCACAGTGGGAACAACATCCTCTATCCACTTCCTGATGAACCCCAGTCACAGTGGGAACAACATCCTGTATCCACTTCCTGATGAACCCCAGTCACAGTGGGAACAACATCCTCTATCCACTTCCTGATGAACCCAGTCACAGTGGGAACAACATCCTCTATCCACTTCCTGATGAACCCCAGTCACAGTGGGAACAACATCCTGTATCCACTTCCTGATGAACCCCGTCACAGTGGGAACAACATCCTCTATGCACTTCCTGATGAACCCAGTCACAGTGGGAACAACATCCTGTATCCACTTCCTGATGAACCCCGTCACAGTAGGAACAACATCCTCTATGCACTTCCTGATAAACCCAGTCACAGTGGGAACAACATCCTGTATCCACTTCCTGATGAACCCCGTCACCGAGTCAGTGTATACATCGATGTCATTCCCAGAGGCGACCCGGAACTTTTACCAGTCTGCATGATCTGAAATGAATTACATTCTTTCTACAGTTTATCAGCGTTTTCCCCCTGTTGATGATGCTTATTGTGCACTATATGTGACATTAAATTAAACAATAATGCACGTTGATGCTAATATTACGTACAATATCTAGTTATGTGTCCATATGATAACAATAGCAATATATATATTCTATATGCTATTGTCTTTTAACAGTTTCACTCAATAAATTGAGTATTTTATTTTTATAGCTTACAGTTTATTTGCCATTAGTCAGCACCTCTACACTAAATCATTTTCTCTGGGTGTTCAGCCAGCTCATGCTTTTTTACCAGTCTGCGTGATCAAAACAATCTTGAAGCATAGATTGCGATTGGTCAGACCAATGTGGAAGTCCATCCAAATAAAATGTTGCTAATTTATTTAACCAAGACGTGCGGTGGCAGGGTAGCCTAGTGGTTAGAGTGGAGGGGCGGCAGGGTAGCCTATTTTTATTTATTTATTTATTTTACCTTTATTTAACCAGGTAGGCAAGTTGAGAACAAGTTCTCATTTACAATTGCGACCTGGCCAAGATAAAGCAAAGCAGTTCGACAGATAAAACGACACAGAGTTACACATGGAGTAAAAACAAACATACAGTCAATAATGCAGTATAAACAAGTCTATATACAATGTGAGCAAATGAGGTGAGAAGGGAGGTAAAGGCAAAAAAAGGCCATGATGGCAAAGTAAATACAATATAGCAAGTAAAATACTGGAATGGTAGTTTTGCAATGGAAGAATGTGCAAAGTAGAAATAAAAAAAATAATGGGGTGCAAAGGAGCAAAATAAATAAATAAATAAAAATTAAATACAGTTGGGAAAGAGGTAGTTGTTTGGGCTAAATTATAGGTGGGCTATGTACAGGTGCAGTAATCTGTGAGCTGCTCTGACAGTTGGTGCTTAAAGCTAGTGAGGGAGATAAGTGTTTCCAGTTTCAGAGATTTTTGTAGTTCGTTCCAGTCATTGGCAGCAGAGAACTGGAAGGAGAGGCGGCCAAAGAAAGAATTGGTCTTGGGGGTGACTAGAGAGATATACCTGCTGGAGCGTGTGCTACAGGTGGGAGATGCTATGGTGACCAGCGAGCTGAGATAAGGGGGGACTTTACCTAGCAGGGTCTTGTAGATGACATGGAGCCAGTGGGTTTGGCGACGAGTATGAAGCGAGCCTAGTGCTTAGAGTGGAGGGGCGGCAGGGTAGCCTAGTGGTTAGAGTGGAGGGGCGGCAGGGTAGCCTAGTGGTTAGAGTGGAGGGGCGGCAGGGTAGCCTAGTGGTTAGAGTGGAGGGGTGGCAGGGTAGCCTAGTGGTTAGAGTGGAGGGGCGGCAGGGTAGCCTAGTGGTTAGAGTGGAGGGGCGGCAGGGTAGCCTAGTGGTTAGAGTGGAGGGGTGGCAGGGTAGCCTAGTGGTTAGAGTGGAGGGGTGGCAGGGTAGCCTAGTGGTTAGAGTGGAGGGGTGGCAGGGTAGCCTAGTGGTTAGAGTGGAGGGGTGGCAGGGTAGCCTAGTGGTTAGAGTGGAGGGGTGGCAGGGTAGCCTAGTAGTTATAGTGGTGAGGTGGCAGGGTAGCCTAGTGGTTAGAGTGGAGGGGTGGCAGGGTAGCCTAGTGGTTAGAGTGGTGGGGTGGCAGGGTAGCCTAGTGGTTAGAGTGGAGGGGTGGAAGGGTAGCCTAGTGGTTAGAGTGGAGGGGAGGCAGGGTAGCCTAGTGGTTAGAGTGGAGGGGTGGCAGGGTAGCCTAGTGGTTAGAGTGGAGGGGTGGCAGGGTAGCCTAGTGGTTAGAGTGGAGGGGTGGCAGGGTAGCCTAGTGGTTAGAGTGGAGGGGTGGCAGGGTAGCCTAGTGGTTAGAGTGGAGGGGTGACAGGGTAGCCTAGTGGTTAGAGTGGAGGGGTGGCAGTGTAGCATAGTGGTTAGAGCGTTGGACTAGTAACTGGAAGGTTGAAGTTCAAACCCCCGAGCTGACAAGGTTCAAATCTATCGTTCTGCCCCTGAACAAGGCAGTTAACCCACTGTTCCTAGGGGTGTCATTGAAAATAAGAATTTGTTCTTATTAACTGACTTGCCAAGTTAAATAAAGGTTAAAAAAATATAAAATAATAACAGAGAGGCATTCATCTCAGATACAGCATCTCTCTGTCACAGTATGTGTAGACTATGTATCTGATGCTGTCTCAGTATGTGTAGACCATGTATCTGATGCTGTCTCAGTATGTGTAGACCATGTATCTGATGCTGTCTCAGTATGTGTAGACCATGTATCTGATGCTGTCTCAGTATGTGTAGACCATGTATCTGATGCTGTCTCAGTATGTGTAGACCATGTATCTGATGCTGTCTCAGTATGTGTAGACCATGTATCTGATGCTGTCTCAGTATGTGTAGACCATGTATCTGATGCTGTCTCAGTATGTGTAGACCATGTATCTGATGCTGTCTCAGTATGTGTAGACCATGTATCTGATGCTGTCTCAGTATGTGTAGACCATGTATCTGATGCTGTCTCAGTATGTGTAGACCATGTATCTGATGCTGTCTCAGTATGTGTAGACCATGTATCTGATGCTGTCTCAGTATGTGTAAACCATGTATCTGATGCTGTCTCAGTATGTGTAGACCATGTATCTGATGCTGTCTCAGTATGTGTAGACCATGTATCTGATGCTGTCTCAGTATGTGTAGACCATGTATCTGATGCTGTCTCAGTATGTGTAGACTATGTATCTGATGCTGTCTCAGTATGTGTAGACCATGTATCTGATGCTGTCTCAGTATGTGTAGACTATGTATCTGATGCTGTCTCAGTATGTGTAGACCATGTATCTGATGCTGTCTCAGTATGTGTAGACCATGTATCTGATGCTGTCTCAGTATGTGTAGACCATGTATCTGATGCTGTCTCAGTATGTGTAGACCATGTATCTGATGCTGTCTCAGTATGTGTAGACCATGTATCTGATGCTGTCTCAGTATGTGTAGACCATGTATTTGATGCTGTCTCAGTATGTGTAGACCATGTATCTGATGCTGTCTCAGTATGTGTAGACTATGTATCTGATGCTGTCTCAGTATGTGTAGACCATGTATCTGATGCTGTCTCAGTATGTGTAGACCATGTATCTGATGCTGTCTCAGTATGTGTAGACCATATATCTGATGCTGTCTCAGTATGTGTAGACCATGTATCTGATGCTGTCTCAGTATGTGTAGACCATATATCTGATGCTGTCTCAGTATGTGTAGACCATATATCTGATGCTGTCTCAGTATGTGTAGACCATGTATCTGATGCTGTCTCAGTATGTGTAGACCATGTATCTGATGCTGTCTCAGTATGTGTAGACCATGTATCTGATGCTGTCTCAGTATGTGTAGACCATGTATCTGATGCTGTCTCAGTATGTGTAGACCATGTATCTGATGCTGTCTCAGTATGTGTAGACCATGTATCTGATGCTGTCTCAGTATGTGTAGACCATGTATCTGATGCTGTCTCAGTATGTGTAGACCATGTATCTGATGCTGTCTCAGTATGTGTAGACCATGTATCTGATGCTGTCTCAGTATGTGTAGACCATGTATCTGATGCTGTCTCAGTATGTGTAGACCATGTATCTGATGCTGTCTCAGTATGTGTAGACCATGTATCTGATGCTGTCTCAGTATGTGTAGACCATGTATCTGATGCTGTCTCAGTATGTGTAGACCATGTATCTGATGCTGTCTCAGTATGTGTAGACCATGTATCTGATGCTGTCTGGACAGTGAAACAGCATCTCTCTGTCTCAGTATGTGTAGACCATGTATCTGATGCTGTCTGGACAGTGAAACAGCATCTCTCTGTCTCAGTATGTGTAGACCATGTATCTGATGCTGTCTGGACAGTGAAACATTGTCCCTTTTTTGATGTACAGATAACGAGTAGCTGTTCTAGTCTCATGTGTGAGTTAAAACAGGGCCCGAGGATACAGTTATGGTATGGTAATTACAGTAATCAGACAAATCACTTACTTTGAACTAAAACGGAATCTCATACCGAACACTACAACCACTTCGACCACTCGATTTGCGCATTCACAAGTCAATTGAGTCAATCGAGTCGACCTCAATGGCTAGTTGTCAAGTCGCTGTGCCCGACTCGGTGCCCTTTGTAGATGGGTAAATAAACCAGTGGAATCTATGCTGAAGGGAAATTAAGAATGTTTCATTTGACAGAAAAAAAAACTATTTTAGGGAACCACAACCCACTGGAACCTCCTTATGTTATTGTTTGTGTTTGTGTTTGTGTTTATTTGCAAATAAACACTGGGAGGTTTGTTCCGAGATGAAGAAAGAAGCATTTTATGCCAATTCCCATCAACAGGAATGAGGATATCAATTGAGGGACTTTAAGTCGTAGTATATTACCGACACAATATCGACATCTAGTGGTAGGATCTTATAACTGCATAGAGAATGCCTGTTTGACAGCGACCCTTTAATTCATTAAACAGTATGTTGTATAAAAACATTGAAGCTACAGTATATAACCTAAACATGATGGCATTGATTGCCGAAGAGTCCTAGGACCATGCCCCAGGACTACCTGACATGATGACTCCTTGCTGTCCCCAGTCCATCTGACCGTGCTGCTGCTCCAGACCTGAGTCCTAGGACCATGCCCCAGGACTACCTGACATGATGACTCCTTGCTGTCCCCAGTCCATCTGACCGTGCTGCTGCTCCAGACCTGAGTCCTAGGACCATGCCCCAGGACTACCTGACATGATGACTCCTTGCTGTCCCCAGTCCATCTGACCGTGCTGCTGCTCCAGACCTGAGTCCTAGGACCATGCCCCAGGACTACCTGACATGATGACTCCTTGCTGTCCCCAGTCCATCTGACCGTGCTGCTGCTCCAGACCTGAGTCCTAGGACCATGCCCCAGGACTACCTGACATGATGACTCCTTGCTGTCCCCAGTCCATCTGACCGTGCTGCTGCTCCAGACCTGAGTCCTAGGACCATGCCCCAGGACTACCTGACATGATGACTCCTTGCTGTCCCCAGTCCATCTGACCGTTCTGCTGCTCCAGACCTGAGTCCTAGGACCATGCCCCAGGACTACCTGACATGATGACTCCTTGCTGTCCCCAGTCCATCTGACCGTGCTGCTGCTCCAGACCTGAGTCCTAGGACCATGCCCCAGGACTACCTGACATGATGACTCCTTGCTGTCCCCAGTCCATCTGACCGTGCTGCTGCTCCAGACCTGAGTCCTAGGACCATGCCCCAGGACTACCTGACATGATGACTCCTTGCTGTCCCCAGTCCATCTGACCGTGCTGCTGCTCCAGACCTGAGTCCTAGGACCATGCCCCAGGACTACCTGACATGATGACTCCTTGCTGTCCCCAGTCCATCTGACCGTGCTGCTGCTCCAGACCTGAGTCCTAGGACCATGCCCCAGGACTACCTGACATGATGACTCCTTGCTGTCCCCAGTCCATCTGACCGTGCTGCTGCTCCAGACCTGAGTCCTAGGACCATGCCCCAGGACTACCTGACATGATGACTCCTTGCTGTCCCCAGTCCATCTGACCGTGCTGCTGCTCCAGACCTGAGTCCTAGGACCATGCCCCAGGACTACCTGACATGATGACTCCTTGCTGTCCCCAGTCCATCTGACCGTGCTGCTGCTCCAGTTTCAACTGTTCTGCCTTATTATTATACGACCATGCTGGTCATTTATGAACATTTGAACATCTTGGCCATGTTCTGTTATAATCTCCACCCGGCACAGCCAGAAGAGGACTGGCCACCCCACATAGCCTGGTTCCTCTCTAGGTTTCTTCCTAGGTTTTGGCCTTTCTAGGGAGTTTTTCCTAGCCGCCGTGCTTCTACACCTGCATTGCTTGCTGTTTGGGGTTTTAGGCTGGGTTTCTGTACAGCACTTTGAGATATCAGCTGATGTACGAAGGGCTATATAAATACATTTGATTTGATTTGATATAAAGTGTTAAGCTACTGTCCAGTAGCTCAGCGCTTGCTGGCATACTTTCCAAGTAGCAGCATTGTGCTGAGTGAGATAGTGACCTTTGATTTCACTGACGGCGAACCAACCTTTACTGTGCGGGAGAATAATCTCTGTCTCATTTTGTGGTGTTTGGTGCCAATAAAGGAAATCATTTTCAGTCTTGAGTTAGCTACCTCTTCCCATGAAGGACCTTAAATGGCATGCTGGGCATTCGGAAGGTACTCAGACCCCTTGACTTTTTCCACATTTTGTTACATTACAGCCTTATTCTAAAATGGATTAAATAATTTAAAATTCTCATCAATCTACACACAATACCCCGTAATGACATCACAATACCCCGTAATGACATCACAATACCCCGTAATGACATCACAATACCCCGTAATGACATCACAATACCCCGTAATGACATCACAATACCCCGTAATGACATCACAATACCCTGTAATGACATCACAATACCCCGTAATGACATCACAATACCCCGTAATGACATCACAATACCCCGTAATGACATCACAATACCCCGTAATGACATCACAATACCCCGTAATGACATCACAATACCCCGTAATGACATCACAATACCCCGTAATGACATCACAATACCCCGTAATGACATCACAATACCCCGTAATGACATCACAATACCCCGTAATGACATCACAATACCCCGTAATGACATCACAATACCCCGTAATGACATCACAATACCCCGTAATGACATCACAATACCCCGTAATGACATCACAATACCCCGTAATGACATCACAATACCCCGTAATGACATCACAATACCCCGTAATGACATCACAATACCCCGTAATGACATCACAATACCCCGTAATGACATCACAATACCCCGTAATGACATCACAATACCCCGTAATGACATCACAATACCCCCGTAATGACATCACAATACCCCGTAATGACATCACAATACCCCGTAATGACATCACAATACCCGTAATGACATCACAATACCCCGTAATGACATCACAATACCCCGTAATGACATCACAATACCCCGTAATGACATCACAATACCCCGTAATGACATCACAATACCCCGTAATGACATCACAATACCCCGTAATGACATCACAATACCCCGTAATGACATCACAATACCCCGTAATGACATCACAATACCCCGTAATGACATCACAATACCCCGTAATGACATCACAATACCCCGTAATGACATCACAATACCCCGTAATGACATCACAATACCCCGTAATGACATCACAATACCCCGTAATGACATCACAATACCCCGTAATGACATCACAATACCCCGTAATGACATCACAATACCCCGTAATGACATCACAATACCCCGTAATGACATCACAATACCCCGTAATGACATCACAATACCCCGTAATGACAAATTGAAAACATGTTTTTAGATTTTTTTTTGCAAATGTATAAATGATAAGAAACATAAATACCATATTTACATTTGCTTTGAAGATTCGAAATTGAGCTCAGGTGCATCCTGTTTCAATTGATCATCTTGATTGGAGTCCACCTGTGGTATATTCAATTGATTGGACATGATTTGGAAAGGCACACAGCTGTCTATATAAGGTCCCACAGTTGACAGTACTTGTCACAGCAAAAACTAAGCCATGAGGTCGAATGAATTGTCCGTAGAGCTCCGAGACAGGATTGTGTCGAGGCACAGATCTGGGGAAGGGTACCTAAACATTTCCGCAACATTGAAGGTCCCCAAGAACACAGTGACCTCCATCATTCTTAAATATAAGAAGTTTGGAACCACCAAGACTCTTCCTAGTTGTAGTGATTTGTCTGATTACTGTAATTACCATACCATAACTATAACCTCAGGGCCTGTTTTAACTCACACATGAGATTAGAACAGCTACTCGCTATCTGTACATCAAAAAATAACCACACCTCGGGCTAATCTAGAACATGTTTTTTTTTAACCCCAGAGCTTTAATAAAAAGATAAAAAATAAAGCAACACTCTCTGAGAGAGAAGAACCTGGTGGTCACTCTAACAGAGCTCCAGATTTCCTCGGGAGATGAGGAACCTTCCAGAAGGACAACCATCTCTACAGCAATCCACCAATCAGGCCTTTATGGTAGAGTGGCCAGACGGCAGCCACTCCTAACGTAACAAAATGTGGAAAAAGTCAAAGGATCTGAATGCTTTCCGAATGCGCTGTACATTCTAATCACAGGAGGCTGGTGGCACCTTAATTGGGGAGGACGGGCTCGTGGTAACGGCTGGAGGGGAATAAGTGAAGTGGTATCAAACACTGGTTTCCATGGTTTCTATGGTTTCCATGTGTTTGATGCCATTCGCTCCGTTCCAGCCATTACTATGAGCCGTCCTCCCCTCAGCAGCCTCCACTGATTCATTTATATATTTGTTTTGTCTTATTTGTTGTTCTTGTGTGTATTTCTTTCCTTTTTGTATATTAAATGCTGTTGTTGAGGAAGAGCATTTCCTGTACTGTTAAAGGCCCAGTGCAGTCAAAAATGTGATTTACCTGAGTTTTATACATACATATTTATACATATAACAGTGGCAGTTGGTGCCTTTTAGATAAGGGAGGAGGATTTAAAAAATATATATTTTTTTTTATGAAGATGGCCTTATTTCCATTACAGCATATTGGATGACTGTCATTTATATTCACCCAGTTCAATGTAACAGTGATGGGTTTAGGTTACTGTCATTCATATTCACCCAGGTCAATGTAACAACGATAGGTTTAGGTTACTGTCATTCACCCAGTTCAATGTAACAGTGACAGGTTTAGGCTACTACATGATACTGTAATTTTCCATGTACCCATCATGAGGTTGCTACAACCTAGCCTATGAATAAAAGATTACAATGTAGGTTGAGTGAACAAAAAATATAGTGTATAGGACTACTACAAAATCTCTCTCTCTCTCTCTCTCGCTTCTCCTTAATTTTGGAATAAATACTTTTGTTAACTGTTCAACTATTGTCTTTGTCTTTGAGTCAACTACTGACCACATGTTAAACACTGCAGTGCTAACTAGCTGTATGCTTTCAGTACTAGATTCATCATGTTATACACTGCAGTGCTAACTAGCTGTAGCATATGCTTTCAGTACTAGATTCATCATGTTATACACTGCAGTGCTAACTAGCTGTAGCATATGCTTTCAGTACTAGATTCATTCTCTGATCCTTTGATTGGGTGGACAACATGTCAGTTCACGCTGCAAGATCTCTGATAGGTTTTCATAATTACTGTATAAGTGTATGGAAGGGGGGGAGAACCATGAGCCTCCTAGGTTTTGTATTGAAGTCAATGTAGCCAGAGGAGGATGGAAGCTAACTGTCCTCCGGCTAAACCATGGCGCTACCCTACAGAGTGCTGTTGAGGCTACTGTAGACCTTCATTGCAAAACAGTGTGTTTTATTCAATTATTGGTGACGTGAATATATTTTGTATAGTTTTATCTATAAAGGACAACTTTTTTTAAATGTTTCACTATTTTTATTTTTACTGAAATTCACTGAGGAGGATGGTCCTCCTCTTCCTCCTCTGAGCAGCCTCCACTGATTTACACACTATGCAGTAAATTAGCTAATTGACCAATAAGAAAGGGAGTTCTAAACCTTTCTGCCAATAACATCTAGTTTTCAGTGTTCCCCTCCCCACTCAAACCACTCCCACAAAATGATTATTCACTAAGAAGCAATTTTTTGTTTCTTTTTGCCCTTTTTGATTGAAATCACAGTAAGATACTTAAATTGTTACCCTGGAAGTAATTCATATTGATATAAAACATGGCTGAAATTGACCTTTAACACATGCTGTATCCTGTATCCCTAAATTGTTACCCTGGAAGTAATTCATATTGATATAAAACATGGCTGAAATGGACCTTTAACACATGCTGTATCCTGTATCCCTAAATTGTTACCCTGGAAGTAATTCATATTGATATAAAACATGGCTGAAATTGACCTTTAACACATGCTGTATCCTGTATCCCTAAATTGTTACCCTGGAAGTAATTCATATTGATATAAAACATGGCTGAAATGGACCTTTAACACATGCTGTATCCTGTATCCCTAAATTGTTACCCTGGAAGTAATTCATATTGATATAAAACATGGCTGAAATTGACCTTTAACACATGCTGTATCCTGTATCCCTAAATTGTTACCCTGGAAGTAATTCATATTGATATAAAACATGGCTGAAATTGACCTTTAACACATGCTGTATCCTGTATCCCTAAATTGTTACCCTGGAAGTAATTCATATTGATATAAAACATGGCTGAAATGGACCTTTAACACATGCTGTATCCTGTCCGCACCTGACAAATAAAATTTGATTTGATTTTAAGGACACCTACATTATTATCTGGTTTACGGTATACTGTAGTAGCCTTAAGAAATCAAGATTTTGTGTTGGACAGTCCTGAAGACTGGTAAGGACACAGATGCCAACCCAACAGGCCTTCACCCTAACAGAAGGCAAGATCCCCTCTCATCCTTCTCTCTGGACAGTTTGGGATATGCCAGGTCCCCCCACCTCACCCTCAGCTAATACAAAAACGTAACACCCTTCCCCCTCTAGATCCATTTGATTAAATCACTCCCCTCTAACTTGGGATCAGGATTTACTGTGGCCATATTGCTCACGGTGTAGGGGAAACTGCTGTTCCTCGCTCTCTCTCTCTCTCTATCGCTCTCTCTCTCTATCTCTATCCCTCTCTCTCTCTCTATCCCCCTCTCTATCCCTCTCTCTCTCTCTCTCTCTCTATCCCTCTCTCTCTCTCTATCCCTCTCTCTCTCTCTATCATCCCTCTCTCTCTCTCTATCCCTCTCTCTCTCTCTATCCCTCTCTCTCTCTCTATCCCTCTCTCTCTCTCTATCCCTCTCTCTCTCTATCCCTCTCTCTCTCTCTATCCCTCTCTCTCTCTCTATCCCTCTCTCTCTCTATCCCTCTCTCTCTCTCTCTATCCCTATCCCTCTCTCTCTCTCTATCCCTCTCTCTCTCTCTATCCCTCTCTCTCTCTCTATCCCTCTCTCTCTCTCTATCCCTCTCTCTCTATCAATCCCTCTCTCTCTCTCTATCCCTCTCTCTCTATCTATCCCTCTCTCGCTCTCTCTCTCTCTGTGGGTTTTAGAGTCTACTAGAAAATTATCTGACCATTGTTCATTCTGGAAGATCTATAAATCTAAATGAAGAGTTTCATAAAAAAAAAAAACGGCATATATCTATTTTCTGAAATGTCGGTGAAATGGACATGAATTCAAAAAATGCATCATGTGTGTAACGGCCGTTGGGGGAAGAAGGACCAAA
Organism: Oncorhynchus kisutch; assembly: GCF_002021735.2. Taxonomy (NCBI): domain Eukaryota; kingdom Metazoa; phylum Chordata; class Actinopteri; order Salmoniformes; family Salmonidae; genus Oncorhynchus; species Oncorhynchus kisutch. Next base: position 41,460,440 of record NC_034198.2, on the reverse strand, counting down.
GCGCAGCGACGTACGTGTTCGGCATTTGATTAAATAGAACTGAACACTAAATACAGTACCAAAATCCACAACCGAAACAGCACCGTCAGGTGCAAAACACACTAAACAGAAGAAGAAAAACTACCCACAAAACCCATGTGAGCAAGAGCTACCTAAGTATGGTTCTCAATCAGAGACAACGACAGACAGCTGCCCCTGATTGAGAACCATACCCGGCCAAAAACATAGAAATACAAAAAACATAGAAAAAATAACATAGAACGCCCACCCTAGTCACACCCTGGCCTAACCAAAATAGAGAATAAAAAGCCTCTCTATGGCCAGAACATAGAACGCCCACCCTAGTCACACCCTGGCCTAACCAAAATAGAGAATAAAAAAGCCTCTCTATGGCGTGACAGTGTGATTTGATGATAGTGCTATTATTTTTATCTTGCCATGACATGGGCTATTTAATAAAAGAGAGACATGATTTTGGTTTGAAATATATTTGCAAGGTAATTTTATTTTAGAGAAACAAATAATCATGTTTTGTGCCAAAGAGTTAGCTAGGCTAAATATCCAAACAACAGACCTCCAATAGAAAGAGTTTCCCGATTGGGGCTTGAACAGTTACATGAAAGTTTCAACACATAAATAAATACATTTTAAAATAATCCTTTAAAAAATAACTATTTTATGCAAATATCACATAGCCGATGTATTGTATCCAGAGGGTGAACAGTGTATAACACGTGGACATTTAAGCAACTTTTAAACATTTTGTAATGGGTTTTTAGAGTTCTTTTCATTTATGATAAATCAAGGGAAGCTTTGTGAGTTTGATTAAGCTATGTACACTTTAGGAAAGGATTTAAGGAAAAATAAGGATGTTGAAAGCCTGTCACAATTAATTTGCCGGTCAAGGATGGATGAATTCTTATTGTCATAGTGACACAACCGACTGGTTGCCGCCTCCGAATGTTTGCAGCCAGTAGTAGGTTTTGAATATATTCCAAAGTGTGGAAAAAAGTTAGAGAAACCTAACTGAACTTTTTTGTTGATTTCAAGACTAATTCACATTAGCTGACAGTTAAGCCTACTAAAAACAAACGTTAAACAAACGTCCGCAATTGCATCACACCCTCCGTACCGAAAGGCGCTGCATGGTCAATCCGCAATGTGCTTTGGCCGTGCCTCATTTATGGTGGTGATGGTGATATGACCACTGCAGGTCGGGACATTCATACTTCTTGTCTTATGCTTTGCGGAGCATTGCAGACCTGTTGTCAAGGAAGTGAGTTTGTGTTTATACAGGACCTCATGTCCTCCACCTACCATCAACCAATCATGTCATTGCGGAGCTTTATGGAACCCTCTGCATTGTTGCGTTTTTAAACGAATGTAGATTGTAAAGTATTGTGTGGTGCGTGTTGGACGCCAGTAAGACTAGCTGTCGCCTTGGCGTCAAATAGTGGGCATCCTACAACAAACAATAATAATATGTAAATCAAAACTAGAAGTTGAACTGACGTCTGTGCCCAGTAGGATGTACGTTTCTACTTGGCTCGTTTATTACCCCATTGGAAGTAATACTCTATGCTAATCATCCAGACAGACAGACAGACAGACATATTCACAGAACATTGTCTAATGTAAAAGACTATTGCTTTAGGCTGGTTAAGATTTCTTTTTTGATTAATACGGGTTATGTCATTAACAAATATGACAAACAATGTGCGAACATTGCTGTGCTTTACAACAATGCTGCAAAAATGTTCATGCTGCTACAAAAAAAGTTAAATTTGTGCAAAACAAAAAAAAATCACCAGCAGGCTCAATTTGCGAACTAGCCTCCAGAATGGGCTGCTCTCAGCTCTCCTCAAAACATTCTCCTGGAATATTCTCCCCATCCTTATCCTCTATCCTGCGCTCCGGATTGACAGCCCGGCATTGCTACCCGACCACCCCTCACGCTGAGCCGCTGAGAAGAACGATCCGCTCCGGAATAAACCTACCCTACTTCACCGTGGTCCTATCGCACATCCACTTCCTTGTCTTCCACAGCCAATAGCTTAGCGGTGATTCCCAAAAACACATCATTTACTGGGCTCATCAAGCTAGGTTGCATGGAGTCTGTCACACTGAGGTGTATAGAAATCTGTCAGCTGAGAGGGAAGTCGTGGGTTCAGCTACTAGCTCCGGGCTTGTTTTACTTTCTCATTCAGTTCCCCCGGTCCTACCAGACGCTGTGAGTCTGGGGTTGCCACATTTAAAACAAAAACAGGAACTCCAAGTCCAATCACCACGGCAACACGGAGTAAAACTTAAAAAGGACTGGAAGACAGAGAGAAAGGTAAGACGTATTATTTTGGTGCTGGGGACCACTAGAATGGATATGTATGATAATCTCTGTCCGTGACTCCCGTGCTTTCACTGCATCACTGTCTGCGATATCTGACTGTCCAGGACATCTGTGGATGCTTATTATAGGACTACAGTCAGCATTCCGACATACTGTATGAGAGCCGTTACAGATGTTGGGCTTAGCAGTATGCGCCTGTACCCTCTGCCTGGTACCGAACCATGTCAGACAAACGCACCATCATCACGCCGCTGCAGTAGCCCACGTTTAGCACACACACACACACACACACACACACACACACACACACACACACACACACACACACACACACACACACACACACACACACACACACGCACGCACACATGCACACGCGCACACACACACAAACACACACGGTGCGCTTGTGAACTTTAACAAAGCAGCTACTCTAGCCTTGTCCACTAGGCTGTGTATTTATGCAAGTTCACCTGTTAGAATGAATGACATAGAGGTTTTACAGTGCTTCACAAAGAAGGGCACCTATTGGTAGATGGGTCAAAAAGAAAATAAAATCAGACATAGAATATCCCTTTAAGCGAAGTAATTAATTACACTTTGGATGGTGCATCAATACACCCAGTCATTACAAAGATGCAGGCATCCTTCCAAACTCAGTTGCCGGAGAGGAAGGAAACCGTTCAGAGACTTCACCATGAGGCCAATGGTGACTTTCAAATCAAATCAAAATCAAATCAAATTTATTTATATAGCCCTTCGTACATCAGCTGATATCTCAAAGTGCTGTACAGAAACCCAGCCTAAAACCCCAAACAGCAAGCAATGCAGGTGTAGAAGCACGGTGGCTAGGAAAACCTCCCTAGAAAGGCCAATACCTAGGAAGAAACCTAGAGAGGAACCAGGCTATGTGGGGTGGCCAGTCCTCTTCTGGCTGTGCCGGGTGGAGATTATAACAGAACATGGCCAAGACGTTCAAATGTTCATAAATGACCAGCATGGTCGAATAATAATAAGGCAGAACAGTTGAAACTGGAGCAGCAGCACAGTCAGGTGGAAGTTGAAACTGGAGCAGCAGTTATAGAGTTATAGAGTTTAATGACTAAATATAATATAAAACTGAAGATGGATCAACAATATTTTAGTTACTCGACAATACTAACCCAACTGACTGAGTGAAAAGGAGGAAGCCTGTACAGAATACAAACATTCCAAAACATGCATCCTGTTTACAACAAGGTACTAAATTAATACTGAAAAATGTGTGGCAAAGCATTTAACGTTTTGTCCTGAATATAAAGTGTTATGTTTGGGGAAAATCCAATACAACACATTACTGAGTACCACTCTTCATATTTTCAAACAGTGGTGGCTGCATCATGTTATGGGTTTGCTTGTAATCATTAAGGACAGGGGAGTTTTTCAGGATAAAAATGAAACGGAGTGGAGGTAAGCACAGGCAAAATCCTAGAGGAAAACCGGTTTTAATCTGCTTTCCACCAGACACTGGGAGATGAATTGACCTTTCATCAGGACAATAACCTAAAACACAAGGCCCAATCTACACTGGAGTTGCTTACCAATCAAACATTGAATGTTCCTGAGTGGCCGAGTTACAGTTTTGACTTAAATCTGCTTGAAAATCTGTAGCAAGATGTGAAAATGGTTGTCTGACAATTTGACAGAATTTGAAGAATTTTGAAAAGAATAATGGGCAAATGTTGCACAATCCAGGTGTGGATCTACCTCTCTCTCTCTCGCTCTCGCTCTCTCGCAAAAAAATGAAGGGAACACTTAAATAACACAATGTAACTCCAAGTCAATCACACTTCTGTGAAATCAAACTGTCCACTTAGGAAGCAACACTGATTGACAATAAATTTCACATGCTCTTGTGCAAATGGAATAGACAACAGGTGGAAATTATAGGCAATTAGCAAGACACCCCCAATAAAGGAGTGGTTCTGCAGGTGGTGACCACAGACCACCTCTCAGTTCCTATGCTTCCTGGCTGATGTTTTGGTCACTTTTGAATGCTGGCGGTGCTTTCACTCTAGTGGTAGCATGAGACGGAGTCTACAACCCACACAAGTGGCTCGGGTAGTGCAGCTCATCCAGGATGGCACATCAATGCGAGCTGTGGCAAGAAGGTTTGCTGTGTCTGTCAGCGTATGTATATATGTGTAGGTAGGTAGGTAGGTAGGTATATAGATCAGGTAGGAAGATGGAAAAATAGGTAGGTAGGTATTTGGTAGGTAGGTATATTGTTATTTTTGCCAATGAAGAACCAAAATATTTGGTTATGTCAAAGCAGAAGAAAAATTCTACCATTTGTTAAATAAAATGTATGAAAAATGTAACACTAATACTGTATATCTTAGATGAAAAATAGGTAGGTTGGTAGATAGATAGATAGATGGAAAAATAGGTAGGTAGGTAGATATATATATATATATATGAAAAAATAGGTGGTCAGATAGGTTGGGAGGGAGGGAGGGAGGTAGAAAGGCTTTATGATATCCACTGAGTATACCAAACACTAGGAACACCTTCCTAATATTTAGTTGAAGTGGATTTAACAAGGTTCATCAAGAGATCATAGCTTTCTCCTGGATTCACCAGGAGAAACCTGGAAAGAGCAGGTGTTCTTAATGTTTTGTACACTCAGTGTATGTAATATATTGTCATAAATAATACAATTTTAAAGACTAAGAAGGCTGGTGGAATCATATACCGGAGGCTCTCGGTAGAACCCTTCATAGACGGTTCTAGGAAGAACATTTAGATGATAAAATGGTTCTTGGTAGAACCCTTCATAGTGGTTTCTAGGTAGAACCATATACCGGAGGTTCTTCGAAGAACCCTGCATAGAGGGTTCTAGATAGAAGGGTTCTACCCAGCACTAAAAAGGGTTACCCTAAGGGGACAAACCGAAGAACCCTGAATGGTTCTACTTTGCACCTATCGTTCTAAAAGTGTAGGTAGGTAGATAAGTAGGTAGGTAGGTAGGTAGGTAGGTAGGTAAGTAGGTAGGTAGCTAGGTAACATAGTCTATCATGGCATGAAGGAGAAATTGTAAACAGTTAGCCTATATTTAATTTGTACCCAATGTGTGGTAGCCTTTAATACTATTTTAAAACTAATACACATATTATGCTACATAGATATAGAAGCTAACTATAACTGTTATAAACCACAGTTTTTATGCGAGTAAGCCACACCGTTTATACGACACCTGTGATGGAAACAGGGCGTTTCGGTACAATGTTATAAATGCAGACAACAGTTTTTGTGACAAAACTATCGGTAGAGTTGAAAGTGTGATGGAAACATTGAACATTAGATTTTTATTTGGTACATGAAAACTTCAGCAAAAAAAGTACATTTTGTCATCATTTTGTGCACTATGTCATCATTTTGTGCACTGTCATCATTTTGTGCACTATGTCATCATTTTGTGCACTCTGTCATCATTTTGTGCACTATGTCATCATTTTGTGCACTCTGTCATCATTTTGTGCACTATGTCATCATTTTGTGCACCATGTCATCATTTTGTGCACTATGTCATCATTTTGTGCACCATGTCATCATTTTGTGCACTATGTCATCATTTTGTGCACTATGTCATCATTTTGTGCACCATGTCATCATTTTGTGCACTATGTCATCACTCCCTGTTTTTTATCTGCAACAAGTCAGTTCGGTGGAAACACACCACTAGTGGGAAAATGTGCATATTTTCGCATGAAAATGCCAATTGGATGTAAACCAAAGCTACAGCTACAATGCTGTCAGTATTTATCACAGATAGTTTTTTCTTTTCTTCTCTCATTTCTTCTGGGACTCAGGTCGCTTGACATTCAATATTGCAGTGTGTTATAGAGTATATTACATTTTTTACGATCTTGTCTCATGGCTGCAACTCCACAACGGGCTCGGGCGAGGCGAAGGTCGAGTCATGCGCCCTCCGAAACATGACCCGCCAAGCCGCGCTTCTTAACAAAGTATGTCTTATCCTAATGTGAACCTGGCAAGACATAGCCCAGTAACATATATACAGTGACAAGACAAATTATGTGAACTTTTTGGAATTACCTGGATTTCTGCATAAATTGGTCATAAAATTTGATCTGATCTTCATCTAGGTCACAACAATAGACAAACACAGTCTGTTTAAACTAAAAACACACAAACAATTATAGGTTTTCATGTCTTTATTGAACACACCGTGTAAACATTCACAGTGCAGGGTGGGAAAAAGTATGTGAACTCTTGGATTTAATAACTGGTTGACCCTCCTTTGGCAGCAATAACCTCAACCAAACGTTTTCTGTAGTTGAGGATCAGACCTGCACAACGGTCAGGAGGAATTTTGGACCATTCTTCTTTACAAAACTGTTTCAGTTCAGCAATATTCTTGGGATGTCTGGTGTGAACTGTTCTCTTGAGGTCATGCCACAGCATCTCAAATCGGGTTGAGGTCAGGACTCTGACTGGGTCACTCCAGTCACCCTTTTTCACCTACCTCATCCCCATACTGTTTTTATTTATTTACTTTTCTGCTCTTTTGCACACCAATATCTCTACCTGTACATGACCATCTGATCATTCATCACTCCAGTGTTAATCTGCAAAATTGTAATTATTTGCCTACCTCCTCATGCCTTTTGCACACATTGTATATAGACTCCCCCTTTGGTTTCTACTGTGTTATTGACTTGTTAATTGTTTACTCCATGTGTAACTCTTTGTTGTCTGCTCACACTGCTATGCTTTATCTTGGCCAGGTCGCAGTTGCAAATGAGAACTTGTTCTCAACTAGCCTACCTGGTTAAATAAAGGTGTTCTCAACTAGCCTAGCTGGTTAAATAAAGGTGAAATAAAAATAAAAAGAAGGCGTATTTTCTTCTATTGAAGCCATTCTGTTGTTGATTTACTTCTGTATTTTGGGTTGTTTTCCTGTTGCATCACCCAACTTCTGTTGAGCTTCAATTCACGGACAGATAGCCTAACATTCTCCTGCAAAATGTCTTGATAAACTTGGGAATTAATTTTTTCCGTTGATGATAGTGGTGTGTGTTCCTTCCAAATAACTCAACTTTAGTGTCATCTGTCCACAGAATATAGTGCTGAGGAACATCCAGGTGCACTTTTGCAAAGCTCAGACGTGTAGCAATGTTTTTATGAGACAGCAGTGGCTTCTTCTGTAGTGTCCTCCCATGAACACCATTCTTCTTCTGTGGTGTCCTCCCATGAACACCATTCTTCTTCTGTGGTGTCCTCCCATGAACACCATTCTTCTTTAGTATTTTATGTATCGTAGACTTATGTATCGTAGACATCTCTACGATACTTATGTATCGTAGAGATGTTAGCATGTTCTAGAGATTTCTGTGGGAATTGAACCCACAACCATGGCGTTGCTAACAATGTGCTCTGCCATCTGGGCTATAGAGAACCACAGATACTGTCATTGTAGCCTACGATATGATACATGAGGCAATAGGCCAGGGCATCCACTAACTGCAGACTTCAGTTTCCAAAACTCGATCCTTGGGACACGCAAGGGGTGCAGGTTTTGTTTTTTGCCCTTGACAGAGCTGTCAAGTCATCATTAAGCTTAAATTATTTGAATCAGCTGTGTAGTGCTAGGGGGAAAACTAAGCGTTTGGGAAACATTGCTGTAGACTAATATCTTTCCTGCTCTTATCCTCTTGCTGGACACCAGGAAGAGTAGCTGCTGCCTTGGCAGGAACTAATGAGGGATCCATAATAAACCCCAGGAAGAGAAGCTGCTGCCTTGGCAGGAACTAATGAGGGATCCATAATAAACCCCAGGAAGTGTAGCTGCTGCCTTGGCAGGAACTAATGAGGGATCCATAATAAACCCCAGGAAGAGTAGCTGCTGCCTTGGCAGGAACTAATGAGGGATCCATAATAAACCCCAGGAAGAGTAGCTGCTGCCTTGGCAGGAACTAATGGGGATCCATAATAAACCCCAGGAAGAGTAGCTGCTGCCTTGGCAAGAACTAATGAGGGATCCTTAATAAACCCCAGGAAGAGTAACTGCTGCCTTGGCAGGAACTAATGGGAAACCATAATAAACCCCAGTGTCACGATCGTCGTAAGAAGCGGACCAAAATGCAGTGTGGTATGTGTTCATGATGATTTTTTAATTAAAGAAAGAACTGAACACTGAATACAAACTATACAAAAACAATAAATGAATAATGACCGTGAAGCTATAATGAGAACTGTGCTGAACACAAGCAACTAACATAGACAATCACCCACAAACAAAAAGTGCAACCCAGGCTACCTAGTATGATTCTCAATCAGAGACAACTAATGACACCTGCCTCTGATTGAGAACCATACTAGACCGAAACATAGAAATCCCCAAATCATAGAAAAACAAACATAGACTGCCCACCCCAACTCACGCCCTGACCATACTCAATAAATACAAAACAAAGGAAATAAAGGTCAGAACGTGACTCCCAGGAAGAGTAGCTGCTGCCTTGGCAGGAACTAATGGGGATCCATAATAAACCCCAGGAAGAGTAGCTGCTGCCTTGGCAGGAACTAATGGGGATCCATAATAAACCCCAGGAAGAGTAGCTGCTGCCTTGGCAGGAACTAATGGGGATCCATAATAAACCCCAGGAAGAGTAGCTGCTGCCTTGGCAGGAACTAATGGGGATCCATAATAAACCCCAGGTAGAGTAGCTGCTGCCTTGGCAGGAACTAATGGGGATCCATAATAAACCCCAAGAAGAGTAGCTGCTGCCTTGGCTGGAACTAATGGGGATCCATAATAAACCCCAGGAAGAGTAGCTGCTGCCTTGGCTGGAACTAATGGGGAATCCATAATAAACCCCAGGAAGAGTAGCTGCTGCCTTGACAGGAACTAATGGGGATCCATAATAAACCCCAGGTAGAGTAGCTGCTGCCTTGGCAGGAACTAATGGGGATCCATAATAAACCCCAGGAAGAGTAGCTGCTGCCTTGGCAGGAACTAATGGGGATCCATAATAAACCCCAGGAAGAGTAGCTGCTGCCTTGGCTGAAACTAATGGGGGATCCATAATAAACCCCAGGAAGAGTAGGTGCTGCCTTGACAGGAACTAATGGGGATCCATAATAAACCCCAGGAAGAGTAGCTGCTGCCTTGGCTGGAACTATAGACTGTTATAGGGGTGTAGATCAAAGAGCACTATTGTGTTTATAGACCTGCTAAAACTTTCCCATTCCTTTAGTCATTCGTGTAGAATAAAACTACATGCAGTCTTGGGGGAACGGCAGAGACAGGCTGAACAGTTTTAACCATACAGGGAGTGAAAGAGAGAGACAGACAGAGATAGAGACAGAGAGAGTGGAACAGGGGAGAGAGAGAGAGAAATAAATAAAGAGCGAGAGAGAGACAGAGAGATAAAGAGACACAGACAGAGAGCGATACACAGATAGAGAGTGAGATAACTAGGGGGGAGAGAGAGACACACAGAGAGAGATCGATAATGGGGAGAGAGAGATAAAGAGAGACAGAGAGAGAGAGAGATAACGGGGAGAGAGAGAGATAAAGAGGAACAGAGAGAGAGAGAGATAGGAGAGAGATAGAGACAGAGAGCGATAACAGGGGGAGAGAGAGATAGCAGAGAGAGAGAGCGATAACAGGGAGAGAAAGAGAGTGAGAAAGAGAGGGAGAGAGATAGCGATAACAGGGAGAGAGAGAGAGAGAGAGAGAGAAAGAGAGAGAGAGAGAGAGAGAGAGAGAGAAAGAGAGAGAGAGAGAGAGTACCGTTTGCCCAGGGGCATTCTGGGGTCCCAGCTCACCTCGTCTCATCTCACTCTCCAAACTTTTCTCTGGTGCTGCATCATTATTCTGAACCTGGCTTTCCAGAATATTCCAGACTGGCTCTGTCACAGAATGATACTCAGCTTCACGTTGTGACACTTATTTCAAGTCTTGTTTCATATTTTTTTGGTCAACTTTAAAACTTCTATTCATGTCTTCTGAATACTTCATATTACCTGAGATCTTTGCTAGTAATTTGACTTGGCTGTATTAGGCACTCACTAAATGTGTCTGTGTGAAGAAAAATGTGTTATTTTGTTCTAAAATTGAATATTATGTCTGTTCCAAACTCACTCGTTGTATGATGAAAACATTTTTTGTTATATTGTTAGTTAAAATGACTATCTTGTTCTAAAGTGGACTATCTTGTTCTAAAATTGACTATCTTGTTCCAAAATTGACTAGTTTGTTCTAAAATTGTCTATTCATTCTCCCCTACAGACAGAGTGTTGAATGGGTTGTTGGAGGAGAGGCGTATGGAGTACCGGCGGTCTGAATGCGTACCTCTGGACAAGATCTTCACCTGGAGACAGGCTCAGAGTAAAGAAGGTGAGAGAACTTCACAGAGGGCTTGTTCTAATTCTTCAAAAAATGCATCTTTCCCCCCTTCCTTCCTTCCTTCCTTCCTTCCTTCCTTCCTTCCTTCCTTCCTTCCTTCCTTCCTTCCTTCCTTCCTTCCCTCCCTCCCTCCCTCCTTCCCTCCTTCCTTCCCTTCCATTCTCCCTTCGTTCGTTCGTTCCTTCTTTTTGTTTGTTTATTCGTTCCTTCATTCCATGATTCCTTCCTTCCCTCTGCTTCCTTCCCACCTATCTTACTTCCTTCCATCCTTGAAGTAATCACAGATCTGAATTGGTTGGGTATTGGTGAAAGTGAATGGGTAGATAGCTTACTACCTATCCAATCACTAAAAAGTCTGTGCTTACCTCAAGGAAACAAGGAAAACACGATGTGTTTCTAAAGAATTGGAACTGGTCCAGAGAGGTAATTCTAAAGAATTGGAACTGGTCCAGAGAGGTAATTCTAAAGAATTGGAACTGGTCCAGAGATGTAATTCTAAAGAATTGGAACTGGTCCAGAGAGGTAATTCTAAAGAATTGGAACTGGTCCAGAGATGTAATTCTAAAGAATTAGAACTGGTCCAGAGATGTAATTCTAAAGAATTGGAACTGGTCCAGAGAGGTAATTCTAAAGAATTGGAACTGGTCCAGAGATGTATTTCTAAAGAATTGGAACTGGTCCATCTGCTCAAATGACTTAAACCAAACATTTTAAATGTTATGCTTATGATAACTAACAAAGCAACCTTGCCGCTCTGTGGTAATGTGCTCCCGTTGACAGTAAATCACGTTGGATGAGAGCGTCTGCTAATGGACTGACGTGTTAATGTCTCTTAGCCTCTGTGCCACCAAGCTCTATGAGCTTTCAGTCAGACAGATGTCCCTTCAAGGGAAGAGACAACAACAGAGGAATCAATCCAACCGGTATTCTTTTCAGTTTAAAGGCCAACTCGCTATCAATTATGTTGTCAATTAAGTTGTCAATGCCTGTGATGATTAAGCTTTTTAAATCAGAATGTATAATTTAACTCTCGACAAGACTAGACTTGAACTTTCGACTAGAATAGACTTCAACTCTTGACTAGAATAGACTTCAACTCTTGACTAGAATAGACTTTAACTCTCAACTAGACTAGACTTTAACTCTTGACTAGACTAGACTAACTCTCGACTAGAATAGGCTTCAACTCTTGACTAGAATAGACTTTAACTCTTGACTAGAATTTAACTCTCGACAAGACTACACATTAACTCTAGACTTTAACTCTCGACTAGACTAGACTTTAACTCATTGTCTTGTTGGAAGACAAATCTCCGTCCCAGTCTCAGGTCTTTTGCAGACTCCATCAGGTTTTCTTCCAGAATGGTCCTGTATTTGGCTCCATCCATCTTCCCATCAATTTTAACCATCTTCCCTGTCCCTGCTGAAGAAAAGCAGGCCCAAACCATGATGCTGCCACCACCATGTTTGACAGTGGGGATGGTGTGTTCAGAGTGATGAGCTGTGTTGCTTTTACGCCAAACATAACGTTTTGCATTGTTGCCAAAAAGTTAAATTTTGGTTTCATCTGACCAGAGCACCTTCTTCCACATGTTTGGTGTGTCTCCCAGGTGGCTTGTGGCAAACTTTAAACGACACTTTTTATGGATATCTTTAAGAAATGGCTTTCTTCTTGCCACTTCTTGCCACTTGCCACTTGCCACCACTGGTAGATTTGCAGTGGTCTGATACTCCTTCCATTTCAATATTATCGCTTGCACAGTGCTCTTTGGGATGTTTAAAGCTTGGGAAATCTTTTTGTATCCAAATCCGGCTTTAAACTTCTTCACAACAGTATCTCGGACTTGCCTGGTGTGTTCCTTGTTCTTCATGATGCTCTCTGCGCTTTTAACGGACCTCTGAGACTATCACAGTGCAGGTGTGATAGTCTCATAGTGAGACTTGATTACACACAGGTGGATTGTATTTATCATCATTAGTCATTTAGGTCAACATTGGATCATTCAGAGATCCTCACTGAACTTCTGGAGAGAGTTTGCTGCACTGAAAGTAAAGGGGCTGAATGATTTTGCACGCCCAATTTTTCAGTTTTTGCTTTGTTAAAAAAGTTTGAAATATCCAATAAATGTCGTTCCACTTCATGATTGTGTCCCACTTGTTGTTGATTCTTCACAAAAAAATACAGTTTTATATCTTTATGTTTGAAGCCTGAAATGTGGCAAAAGTTCGCAAAGTTCAAGGGGGCCGAATACTTTCGCAAAGGCACTGTATATATGATGGGGGTGGGGGGGGGGGGGGGGGGGGGTGTACTACCAGTCATTAGTTTAGTTTTCTAGGTGGGGGGGTACTACCAGTCATTAATTTAGTGTTCTATATGGGGGGGGGGGGGTTGGTAAAGTGTGTTATTATTGGTACGGTGGGTTATTATTGGTAAGGTGGGTTATTATTGGTAAGGTGGGTTATTATTGGTAAGGTGTGTTATTATTGGTAAGATGGGCTATTACTGGTAAGGTGGGTTATTACTGGTAAGGTGGGTTATTATTGGTAAGGTGGGTTATTATTGGTAAGGTGGGTTATTACTGGTAAGGTGGGTTATTATTGGTAAGGTGGGTTATTATTGGTAAGGTGGGTTATTACTGGCAAGGTGGGTTATTATTGGTAAGGTGGGTTATTATTGGTAAGGTGGGTTATTATTGGTAAGGTGTGTTATTATTGGTAAGATGGGCTATTACTGGTAAGGTGGGTTATTACTGGTAAGGTGGGTTATTATTGGTAAGGTGGGTTATTACTGGTAAGTTGGGTTATTATTGGTAAGGTGTCATTTAAAAAAAATATACTTTCACTTGTTCCGAGTTCTGTGAACACAAGAAAAAAAACAAGAACGTTTTTTTCTCTCCACATCTTACCTCACATGCACATGTGATTTTGCTGTGTTTGCTGCCATCTAGTGTTGGAGGCTTGTAAAAGCGCTGCCTCCAGCTGGATTGACTGGTGGGTTGATGATGGTCATAGTCCTCTCATGTGAAAGGAACAAACACACAATACATGTTGAATCAATGACTTGGATCAGTTCTTCGCTATCAAGAATAATGTTTTTTGTTGTTGTTGTTGTTGTTGTTGTGAGATGAGATGAAGCATTACTTCCTGCTTAAGGACTTGGCAGCTAGAACTTGCCTTGAGGGCTATAGTTATTTGGGGGTCCGTGTGGGATACGTGTATGATGTGATGTGGATGATTTTACTTTAGATGCTAGTGTTATACGGTTGACAATTGTCCGGTTAATGAACTGCCTGTTACCTGTAGCATCCTGTTGTGCCAAATAGGAGTATACAGGGTCTGGTAGTAGTCTATTATAGCAGACAGAGACTCCATACAGGGTCTGTTATAGCAGAAAGAGACTCCATACAGGGTCTATTATAGCAGACAGAGACTCCATACAGGGTCTATTATAGCAGACAGAGACTCCATACAGGGTCTGGTAGTAGTCTATTATAGCAGACAGAGACTCCATACAGGGTCTATTATAGCAGACAGAGACTCCATACAGGGTCTATTATAGCAGACAGAGACTCCATACAGGGTCTATTATAGCAGACAGAGACTCCATACAGGGTCTATTATAGCAGACAGAGACTCCATACAGGGTCTATTATAGCAGACAGAGACTCCATACAGGGTCTATTATAGCAGACAGAGACTCCATACAGGGTCTATTATAGCAGACAGAGACTCCATACAGGGTCTATTATAGCAGACAGAGACTCCATACAGGGTCTATTATAGCAGACAGAGACTCCATACAGGGTCTATTATAGCAGACAGAGACTCCATACAGGGTCTGGTAGTAGTCTATTATAGCAGACAGAGACTCCATACAGGGTCTATTATAGCAGACAGAGACTCCATACAGGGTCTATTATAGCAGACAGAGACTCCATACAGGGTCTATTATAGCAGACAGAGACTCCATACAGGGTCTATTATAGCAGACAGAGACTCCATACAGGGTCTATTATAGCAGACAGAGACTCCATACAGGGTCTATTATAGCAGACAGAGACTCCATACAGGGTCTATTATAGCAGACAGAGACTCCATACAGGGTCTATTATAGCAGACAGAGTCTCCATACAGGGTCTATTATAGCAGACAGAGACTCCATACATGGTCTATTATAGCAGACAGAGGCTCCATACAGGGTATATTATAGCAGACAGAGACTCCATACAGGGTCTATTATAGCAGACAGAGACTCCATACAGGGTCTATTATAGCAGACAGAGACTCCATACAGGGTCTATTATAGCAGACAGAGACTCCATACAGGGTCTGGTAGTAGTCTATTATAGCAGACAGAGACTCCATACAGGGTCTGGTAGTAGTCTATTATAGCAGACAGAGACTCCATACAGGGTCTGGTAGTAGTCTATTATAGCAGACAGAGACTCCATACAGGGTCTATTATAGCAGACAGAGACTCCATACAGGGTCTATTATAGCAGACAGAGACTCCATACAGGGTCTATTATAGCAGACAGAGACTCCATACCGGGTCTATTATAGCAGACAGAGACTCCATACAGGGTCTATTATAGCAGACAGAGACTCCATCCAGGGTCTATTATAGCAGACAGAGACTCCATACAGGGTCTGGTAGTAGTCTATTATAGCAGACATAGATCCATACAGGGTCTATTATAGCAGACAGAGACTCCATACAGAGTCTATTATAGCAGACAGAGACTCCATACAGGGTCTATTATAGCAGACAGAGACTCCATACAGGGTCTGTTATAGCCGACAGAGTCTCCATCCAGGGACTGGTTGTACATTGTGTGAGTGCTGTCTGTGTTTCTTATAGACAAGTATACATACTTCTCTTATTGCCATGAATATCTGGCCCAGGCTTTAAAGACATGCTCTGGAACTTATGGCGACTAAGAAGTGTTGTTTAAACCTCCTCCTGTTGCGCTGGATGTGTCAATGCGTAGTTCATTTATGCATAATCTCTGAGTAGAATTACTGTTTTTACCTCAGTCAGCCATGACATCCTCAACTTGTTGTTCCGGAAGCTGTGCAGTGCCATTTTTCCCGACATTTTCCCCCACGTGGGCCAACCCCCTAAGAGTTCTAGCCAATGAGCTTCAACCCCCTAGCAATAAGAGTTCTAGCCAATGAGCTTCAACCCCCTAACAATAAGAGTTCTAGCCAATGAGCTTCAACCCCCTAGCAATAAGAGTTCTAGCCAATGAACTTCAACCCCCTAACAATAAGAGTTCTAGCCAATGAGCTTCAACCCCCTAGCAATAAGAGTTCTAGCCAATGAGCTTCAACCCCCTAGCAATAAGAGTTCTAGCCAATGAGCTTCAACCCCCTAGCAATAAGAGTTCTAGCCAATGAGCTTCAACCCCCTAGCAATAAGAGTTCTAGCCAATGAGCTTCAACCCCCTAGCAATAAGAGTTCTAGCCAATGAGCTTCAACCCCCTAGCAATAAGAGTTCTAGCCAATGAGCTTCAACCCCCTAGCAATAAGAGTTCTAGACAATGAGCTTCAACCCCCTAGCAATAAGAGTTCTAGCCAATGAGCTTCAACCCCCTAGCAATAAGAGTTCTAGCCAATGAGCTTCAACCCCCTAGCAATAAGAGTTCTAGCCAATGAGCTTCAACCCCCTAGCAATAAGAGTTCTAGCCAATGAGCTTCAACCCCCTAGCAATAAGAGTTCTAGCCAATGAGCTTCAACCCCCTAGCAATAAGAGTTCTAGCCAATGAGCTTCAACCCCCTAGCAATAAGAGTTCTAGACAATGAGCTTCAACCCCCTAGCAATAAGAGTTCTAGCAAATGAGCTTCAACCCCCTAGCAATAAGAGTTCTAGCCAATGAGCTTCAACCCCCCCGCCATTTTGAGTGACAGCTAGCAAGATGCAGACACAGCAGAGAAAGAGAGAGACCAATGACGTGGTGCACATATCTTTTTGTGTTTCGTGGTACATAATCTTCGGGGGGGCCACTTTTGACTTGTGGGGGGGAAATGGCACTGCACAGCTTCCGGAACAACAGTCAGGGATGTCATGGCTAATTGAGGTAATTGGTTACTGGCCTAACACTCTAACCACTAGGCTACGTGCCTCCGAGATTGATAAATCTATTGGGTAATTTCACTGATTGCTAATCCAACGTATTTATTTCCTATGGGCCCTGTGCAAAAATAGTGCACTACTTTATATAGGGTATAGGGTGTCATGTGGGACTGAAAGATGGAATGAGGCTCAGTCAAGATTTACAGCTAATCCATGTTATTTTCTTTATGCCTTTAGATCAAATACACAATTGAATACTAAATAATTTCGCTCCTCTCACTGTCTGTCTTTCACAAGGATAATACAATCTGATTTTATAAATGTCATCGCGACTCATCTCAACAGAATGAGGCCATTCGGATAGGTTGGCGTGTGTCTGTGTGTAGAGGGTAACAATGATGACCTCTCACCCCTCCATCCTCTAGTCCTCTCACCCCTCCATCCTCTAGTCCTCTCATCCCTCCATCCTCTAGTCCTCTCATCCCTCCATCCCCTAGTCCTCTCATCACTCCATCCTCTAGTCCTCTCATCACCACATCCTCTAGTCCTCTCATCCCTCCATCCCCTAGTCCTCTCATCACTCCATCCTCTAGTCCTCTCATCCCTCCATCATCTAGTCCTCTCATCACTCCATCCCCTAGTCCTCTCATCACCCAATCCTCTAGTCCTCTCATCACTCCATCCTCTAGTCCTCTCATCCCTCCATCCCCTAGTCCTCTCATCACCACATCCTCTAATCACCCCATCCTCTACTCCTCTCATCACTCCATCCTCTACTCCTCTCATCACTCCATCCTCTACTCCTCATCACCCCATCCTCTACTCCTCTCATCACCCCATCCTCTACTCCTCTCATCACCCCATCCTCTACTCCTCATCACCCCATCCTCTACTCCTCTCATCCCTCCATCCTCTACTCCTCTCATCACTCCATCCTCTACTCCTCTCATCACCCCATTCTCTCGTCCTCTCATCACTCCATCCTCTAGTCCTCTCATCCCTCCATCCTCTCGTCCTCTCATCACTCCTCCATCCTCTCATCACTCCATCCTCTCATCCTTCCATCCTCTCATCCCTCCATCCTCTAGTCCTCTAGTCCTCTCATCACTCCTCCATCCTCTCATCACTCCATCCTCTCATCCCTCCATCCTCTAGTCCTCTCATCACTCCTCCATCCTCTCATCACTCCATCCTCTCATCCCTCCATCCTCTCATCCCTCCATCCTCTCATTCCTCCATCCTCTAGTCCTCTTATCCCTCCATCCTCTTATCCCTCCATCCTCTCATCACTCCATCCTCTCATCCCTCCATCCTCTCATCCCTCCATCCTCTAGTCCTCTCATCACTCCTCCATCCTCTCATCACTCCATCCTCTCATCCCTCCATCCTCTAGTCCTCTCATCACTCCTCCATCCTCTCATCACTCCATCCTCTCATCCCTCCATCCTCTCATCCCTCCATCCTCTCATCCCTCCATCCTCTAGTCCTCTTATCCCTCCATCCTCTTATCCCTCCATACTCTAGTCCTCTCATCACTCCATCCTCTTATCCCTCCATCCTCTAGTCCTCTCATCCCTCCATCCTCTTATCCCTCCATCCTCTAGTCCTCTCATCCCTCCATCCTCTAGTCCTCTTATCCCTCCATCCTCTCATCACTCCATCCTCTAGTCCTCTCATCCCTCCATCCTCTAGTCCTCTCATCACTCCATCCTCTAGTCCTCTCATCCCTCCATCCTCTCATCCCTCCATCCTCTAGTCCTTTTATCCCTCCATCCTCTAGTCCTCTCATCCCTCCATCCTCTCATCCCTCCATCCTCTAGTCCTCTCATCACTCCATCCTCTAGTCCTCTCATCCCTCCATCCTCTCATCCCTCCATCCTCTAGTCCTCTTATCCCTCCATCCTCTACTCCTCATCCCTCCATCCTCTAGTCCTCTCATCACTCCTCCATCCTCTTATCCCTCCATCCTCTACTCCTCTCATCCCTCCATCCTCTAGTCCTCTTATCCCTCCATCCTCTAGTCCCCTTATCCCTCCATCCTCTAGTCCTCTCATCCCACCATCCTCTAGTCCTCTTATCCCTCCATCCTCTAGTCCTCTTATCCCTCCATCCTCTACTCCTCATCCCTCCATCCTCTAGTCCTCTCATCACTCCTCCATCCTCTTATCCCTCCATCCTCTACTCCTCTCATCCCTCCATCCTCTAGTCCTCTTATCCCTCCCATCCTCTAGTCCTCTTATCCCTCCATCCTCTAGTCCTCTCATCCCTCCATCCTCTAGTCCTCTCATCCCTCCATCCTCTAGTCCTCTCATCCCTCCATCCTCTAGTCCTCTCATCCCTCCATCCCCTAGTCCTCTCATCCCTCCATCCTCTAGTCCTCTCATCCCTCCATCCTCTAGTCCTCTCATCACCCCATCCTCTCATCCCTCCATCCTCTAGTCCTCTTATCACTCCATCCTCTCATCCCTCCATCCTCTAGTCCTCTCATCCCTCCATCCTCTAGTCCTCTCATCACCCCATCCTCTCATCCCTCCATCCTCTAGTCCTCTTATCACTCCATCCTCTCATCCCTCCATCCTCTCATCCCTCCATCCTCTCATCCCTCCATCCTCTAGTCCTCTCATCCCTCCATCCTCTAGTCCTCTCATCCCTCCATTCTCTAGTCCTCTCATCCCTCCATCCTCTAGTCCTCTCATCACCCCATCCTCTCATCCCTCCATCCTCTAGTCCTCTCATCACCCCATCCTCTCATTCCCTCCATCCTCTAGTCCTCTCATCACTCCATCCTCTCATCCCTCCATCCTCTCATCCCTCCATCCTCTAGTCCTTTCATCACCCCATCCTCTCATCCTCCATCCTCTAGTCCTCTTATCACTCCATCCTCTCATCCTCCCATCCTCTCATCACTCCATCCTCTCATCCCTCCATGCTCTAGTCCTCTCATCCCTCCATCCTCTAGTCCTCTCATTCCCTCCATCCTCTAGTCCTCTCATCCGCTCCATCCTCTAGTCCTCTCATCACCCCATCCTCTCATCCCTCCATCCTCTCATCCCTCCATCCTCTAGTCCTCTCATCACCCCATCCTCTCATCCCTCCATCCTCTAGTCCTCTTATCACTCCATCCTCTCATCCCTCCATCCTCTCATCCTCCATCCTCTCATCCCTCCATCCTCTAGTCCTCTCATCACCCCATCCTCTCATCCCTCCATCCTCTAGTCCTCTTATCACTCCATCCTCTCATCCCTCCATCCTCTCATCCCTCCATCCTCTCATCCCTCCATCCTCTCATCCCTCCATCCTCTAGTCCTCTCATCCCACCATCCTCTAGTCCTCTTATCCCTCCATCCTCTAGTCCTCTTATCCCTCCATCCTCTACTCCTCATCCCTCCATCCTCTAGTCCTCTCATCACTCCTCCATCCTCTTATCCCTCCATCCTCTACTCCTCTCATCCCTCCATCCTCTAGTCCTCTTATCCCTCCATCCTCTAGTCCTCTTATCCCTCCATCCTCTAGTCCTCTCATCCCTCCATCCTCTAGTCCTCTCATCCCTCCATCCTCTAGTCCTCTCATCCCTCCATCCTCTAGTCCTCTCATCCCTCCATCCCCTAGTCCTCTCATCCCTCCATCCTCTAGTCCTCTCATCCCTCCATCCTCTAGTCCTCTCATCACCCCATCCTCTCATCCCTCCATCCTCTAGTCCTCTCATCCCTCCATCCTCTCATCCCTCCATCCTCTAGTCCTCTCATCACTCCATCCTCTAGTCCTCTCATCCCTCCATCCTCTCATCCCTCCATCCTCTAGTCCTCTTATCCCTCCATCCTCTACTCCTCATCCCTCCATCCTCTAGTCCTCTCATCACTCCTCCATCCTCTTATCCCTCCATCCTCTACTCCTCTCATCCCTCCATCCTCTAGTCCTCTTATCCCTCCATCCTCTAGTCCCCTTAATCCCTCCATCCTCTATTCCTCTCATCCCACCATCCTCTAGTCCTCTTATCCCTCCATCCTCTAGTCCTCTTATCCCTCCATCCTCTACTCCTCATCCCTCCATCCTCTAGTCCTCTCATCACTCCTCCATCCTCTTTATCCCTCCATCCTCTACTCCTCTCATCCCTCCATCCTCTAGTCCTCTTATCCCTCCATCCTCTAGTCCTCTTATCCCTCCATCCTCTAGTCCTCTCATCCCTCATCCTCTAGTCCTCTCATCCCTCCATTCCTCTAGTCCTCTCATCCCTCCATCCTCTAGTCCTCTCATCCCTCCATCCCCTAGTCCTCTCATCCCTCCATCCTCTAGTCCTCTCATCCCTCCATCCTCTAGTCCTCTCATCACCCCATCCTCTCATCCCTCCATCCTCTAGTCCTCTTATCACTCCATCCTCTCATCCCTCCATCCTCTAGTCCTCTCATCCCTCCATCCTCTAGTCCTCTCATCACCCCATCCTCTCATCCCTCCATCCTCTAGTCCTCTAGTCCTCTTATCACTCCATCCTCTCATCCCTCCATCCTCTTCATCCCTCCATCCTCTAGTCCTCTCATCCCTCCATCCTCTAGTCCTCTCATCCCTCCATTCTCTAGTCCTCTCATCCCTCCATCCTCTAGTCCTCTCATCACCCCATCCTCTCATCCCTCCATCCTAGTCCTCTTAGCACTCCATCCTCTCATCCCTCCATCCTCTACATCCCTCCATCCTCTAGTCCTTCATCACCAAATCACCCCATCCTCTCATCCCTCCATCCTCTAGTCCTCTTATCACGTCCATCCTCTCATCCCTCCATCCTCTCAATCCCTCCATGCTCTAGTCCTCTCATCCCTCCATCCTCTAGTCCTCTCATCCCTCCATCCTCTAGTCCTCTCATCCCTCCATCCTCTAGTCCTCTCATCCCCCCACCCCATCCTCTCATCCCTCCATCCTCTCATCCCTCCATCCTCTAGGCCTCTCATCACCCCATCCTCTCATCCCTCCATCCTCTAGGTCCTCTTATCACTCCATCCTCTCATCCCTCCATCCTCTCATCCCTCCATCCTCTCATCCCTCCATCCTCTAGTCCTCTCATCACCCCATCCTCTCATCCCTCCATCCTCTAGTCCTCTTAATCACTCCATCCTCTCAATCCCTTCCATCCTCTCATCCCTCCATCCTCTCATCCCTCCATCCTCTAGTCCTCTCATCCCTCCATCCTCTAGTCCTCTCATCCCTCCATCCTCTAGTCCTCTCATCCCTCCATCCTCTAGTCCTCTCATCACCCCATCCTCTCATCCCTCCATCCTCTAGTCCTCTCATCACCCCATCCTCTCATCCCTCCATCCTCTAGTCCTCTTATCACTCCCATCCTCTCATTCTCCCCATCCTCTCATCCCTCCATCCTCTCATCCCTCCTCCTCTAGTCCTCTCATCAACCCCATCCTCTCATCCCTCCATCCTCTAGTCCTCTTATCACTCCATCCTCTTCATCCCTCCATCCTCTCCTCATCCCTCCATGCTCTAGTCCTCTCATCCCTCCATCCTCTAGTCCTCTCATCCCTCCATCCTCTAGTCCTCTCATCCCTCCATCCTCTAGTCCTCTCATCACCCCATCCTCTCATCCCTCCATCCCTCTCATCCCTCCATCCTCTAGTCCTCTCATCACCCCATCCGTCTCATCCCTCCATCCTCTAGTCCTCTTATCACTCCATCCTCTCATCCCTCCATCCTCTCATCCCTCCATCCTCTCATCCCCCATCCTCTAGTCCTCTCATCACCCCCATCCTCTCATCCCTCCATCCTCTAGTCCTCTTCTCACTCCATCCTCTCATCCCTCCATCCTCTCATCCCTCCATCCTCTCATCCCTCCATCCTCTAGTCCTCTCATCCCTCCATCCTCTAGTCCTCTCATCCCTCCATCCTCTAGTCCTCTCATCCCTCCATCCTCTATCCTCTCATCACCCCATCCTCTCATCCCTCCATCCTCTAGTCCTCTCATCACCCCATCCTCTCATCCCTCCATCCTCTTCCTCTTATCACTCCATCCTCTCATCCCTCCATCCTCTCATCCCTCCATCCTCTCATCCCTCCATCATATAGTCCTCTCATCACCCCATCCTCTCATCCCTCCCATCCTCTAGTCCTCTTATCACCTCCATCCTCTAGTCCTCTCATCACCCCCCATCCTCTCATCTCTCCATCCTCTCATCCCTCCATCCTCTATTCCTCATCATCACCCCATCCTCTCATCCTCCATCCTCTCATCCCTCCATCCTCTAGTCCTCTCATCACCCCATCCTCTCATCCCTCCATTCCTCTAGTCCTCTTATCACTCCACCCTCTCATCCCTCCATCCTCTCATCCCTCCATCCTCTCATCCCTCCATCCTCTAGTCCTCTGATCACCCCATCCTCTCATCCCTCCATCCTCTAGTCCTCTTATCACTCCATCCTCTCATCCCTCCATCCTCTCATCACTCCATCCTCTCATCCTCATGCTCTATCCTCTCATCCCTCCATCCTCTAGTCCTCTCATCCCTCCATCCTCTAGTCCTCTCATCCCTCCATCCTCTAGTCCTCTCATCCCTCCATCCTCTAGTCCTCTCATCACCCCATCCTCTCATCCCTCCATCCTCTCATCCCTCCATCCTCTAGTCCTCTCATCACTTCCTCCATCCTCTCATCACTCCATCCTCTCATCCCTCCATCCTCTAGTCCTCTCATCCCTCCATCCTCTAGTCCTCTCATCCCTCCATCCTCTATCCTCTCATCACCCATCCTTTCAATCCCTCCATCCTCTCATCCCTCCATCCTCTAGTCCTCTCATCACCCCATCCTCTCATCCCTCCATCCTCTAGTCCTCTTATCACTTCCTCCATCCTCTCATCCCTCCATCCTCTCATCATACTCCATCCTCTCATCCCTCCATGCTCTAGTCCTCTCATCCCTCCATCCTCTAGTCCTCTCATCCCTCCATCCTCTAGTCCTCTCATCCCTCCATCCTCTATCCTCTCATCCTTCCATCCTCTAGTCCTCTCATCACCCCATCCTCTCATCCCTCCATCCTCTCATCCCCTCCATCCTCTAGTCCTCTCATCACTCCTCCATCCTCTCATCACTCCATCCTCTCATCCCTCCATCCTCTCATCCCTCCATCCTCTCATCCCTCCATCCTCTAGTCCTCTTATCCCTCCATCCTCTCATCCCTCCATCCTCTCATCCCTCCATCCTCTAGTCCTCTCATCCCTCCATCCTCTAGTCCTCTCATCCCTCCATCCTCTAGTCCTCTCATCACCCCATCCTCTCATCCCTCCATCCTCTCATCCCTCCATCCTCTAGTCCTCTCATCACCCCATCCTCTCATCCCTCCATCCTCTAGTCCTCTTATCACTCCACCCTCTCATCCCTCCATCCTCTCATCCCTCCATCCTCTCATCCCTCCATCCTCTAGTCCTCCTCATCACCCCATCCTCTCATCCCTCCATCCTCTAGTCCTCTATCACTCCATCCTCTCATCCCTCCATCCTCTCATCACTCCATCCTCTCATCCCTCCATGCTCTAGTCCTCTCATCCCTCCATCCTCTAGTCCTCTCATCCCTCCATCCTCTAGTCCTCTCATCCCTCCATCCTCTAGTCCTCTCATCCCTCCATCCTCTAGTCCTCTCATCACCCCATCCTCTCATCCCTCCATCCTCTCATCCCTCCATCCTCTAGTCCTCTCATCACTCCTCAATCCTCTCATCACTCCATCCTCTCATCCCTCCATCCTCTCATCCCTCCATCCTCTCATCCCTCCATCCTCTAGTCCTCTTATCCCTCCATCCTCTTATCCCTCCATACTCTAGTCCTCTCATCACTCCATCCTCTTATCCCTCCATCCTCTAGTCCTCTCATCCCTCCATCCTCTTATCCCTCCATCCTCTAGTCCTCTCATCCCTCCATCCTCTAGTCCTCTTATCCCTCCATCCTCTCATCACTCCATCCTCTAGTCCTCTCATCCCTCCATCCTCTAGTCCTCTCATCACTCCATCCTCTAGTCCTCTCATCCCTCCATCCTCTCATCCCTCCATCCTCTAGTCCTTTTATCCCTCCATCCTCTAGTCCTCTCATCCCTCCATCCTCTCATCCCTCCATCCTCTAGTCCTCTCATCACTCCATCCTCTAGTCCTCTCATCCCTCCATCCTCTCATCCCTCCATCCTCTAGTCCTCTTATCCCTCCATCCTCTACTCCTCATCCCTCCATCCTCTAGTCCTCTCATCACTCCTCCATCCTCTTATCCCTCATCCTCTACTCCTCTCATCCCTCCATCCTCTAGTCCTCTTATCCCTCCATCCTCTAGTCCCCTTATCCCTCCATCCTCTAGTCCTCTCATCCCACCATCCTCTAGTCCTCTTATCCCTCCATCCTCTAGTCCTCTTATCCCTCCATCCTCTACTCCTCATCCCTCCATCCTCTAGTCCTCTCATCACTCCGCCATCCTCTTATCCCCTCCATCCTTTACTCCTCTCATCCCTCCATCCTCTAGTCCTCTTATCCCTCCATCCTCTAGTCCTCTTATCCCTCCATCCTCTAGTCCTCTCATCCTCCATCCTCTAGTCCTCTCATCATCCCATCCTCTAGTCCTCTCATCCCTCCATCCTCTAGTCCTCTCATCCCTCCATCCCCTAGTCCTCTCATCCCTCCATCCTCTAGTCCTCTCATCCCTCCATCCTCTAGTCCTCTCATCACCCCCATCCTCTCATCCCTCCATCCTTAGTCCTCTTATCACTCCATCCTCTCATCCCTCCATCCTCTAGTCCTCTCATCCCTCCATCCTCTAGTCTCTCATCACCCCATCCTCTCATCCCTCCATCCTCTAGTCCTCTTATCACTCCATCCTCTCATCCCTCCATCCTCTCATCCCTCCATCCTCTCATCCCTCCATCCTCTCATCCCTCCATCCTCTAGTCCTCTCATCCCTCCATCCTCTAGTCCTCTCATCCCTCCATTCTCTAGTCCTCTCATCCCTCCATCCTCTAGTCCTCTCATCACCCATCCTCTCATCCCTCCATCCTCTAGTCCTCTCATCACCCATCCTCTCATCCCTCCATCCTCTAGTCCTCTCATCACCCCATCCTCTCATCCCTCCATCCTCTAGTCCTCTTATCACTCCATCCTCTCATCCCTCCATCCTCTAGTCCTCTCATCACCCCATCCTCTCATCCTCCTCCTCTAGTCCTCTTATCACTCCATCCTCTCATCCCTCCATCCTCTCATCACTCCATCCTCTCATCCCTCCATGCTCTAGTCCTCTCATCCCTCCATCCTCTAGTCCTCTCATCCCTCCATCCTCTAGTCCTCTCATCCCTCCATCCTCTCATCACCCCATCCTCTCATCCCTCCATCCTCTCATCCCTCCATCCTCTAGTCCTCTCATCACCCCATCCTCTCATCCCTCCATCCTCTAGTCCTCTTATCACTCAATCCTCTCATCCCTCCATCCTCTCATCCCTCCATCATCTCATCCCTCCATCCTCTAGTCCTCTCATCACCCCATCCTCTCATCCCTCCATCCTCTAGTCCTCTTATCACTCCATCCTCTCATCCCTCCAGCCTCCTCATCCTCTCATCCCTCCATCCTCTCATCCCTCCATCCTCTAGTCTCTCATCACTCATATCCTCTAGTCTCTCATCCCATCCATCTCTGTCCTCTCATCCCTCCATCCTCTAGTCTCTCATCACCCCATCCTCTCATCCCTCCATCCTCTAGTCCTCTCATCACCCCATCCTCTCATCCCTCCATCCTCTAGTCCTCTTATCACTCCATCCTCTCATCCCTCCATCCTCTCATCCCTCCATCCTCTCATCCCTCCATCCTCTAGTCCTCTCATCAACCCCATCCTCTCATACCTCCATCCTTAGTCCTCTTATCACTCCATCCTCTAGTCCTCTCATCACCCCATCCTCTCATCTCTCCATCTCTCATCCCTCCATCCTCTAGTCCTCTCATCAACCCATCCCTCTCATCCCTCCATCCTCTAGTCCTCTTATCACACTCCATCCTCTCATCCCTCCATCCTTCATCCCTCCATCCTCTAGTCCTCTCATCCCTCCATCCTCTAGTCTCTCATCCCTCCATCCTCTAGTTCCTCTCATCAACCCATCCTCTCATACCTCATCCTATCATCAATCCATCCTCTAGTCCTCTCATCACCCCATCCTCTCATCCCTCCATCCTCTAGTCCTCTTATCACTCCACCCTCTCATCCCTCCATCCTCTCATCCCTCCATCCTCTCATCCCTCCATCCTCTAGTCCTCTCATCACCCCATCCTCTCATCCCTCCATCCTCTAGTCCTCTTATCACTCCATCCTCTCATCCCTCCATCCTCTCATCACTCCATCCTCTCATCCCTCCATGCTCTAGTCCTCTCATCCCTCCATCCTCTAGTCCTCTCATCCCTCCATCCTCTAGTCCTCTCATCCCTCCATCCTCTAGTCCTCTCATCCCTCCATCCTCTAGTCCTCTCATCACCCCATCCTCTCATCCCTCCATCCTCTCATCCCTCCATCCTCTAGTCCTCTCATCACCCCATCCTCTCATCCCTCCATCCTCTAGTCCTCTTATCACTCCATCCTCTCATCCCTCCATCCTCTCATCCCTCCATCCTCTCATCCCTCCATCCTCTAGTCCTCTCATCACCCCATCCTCTCATCCCTCCATCTCTAGTCCTCTTATCACTCCATCCTCTCATCCCTCCATCCTCTCATCACTCCATCCTCTCATCCCTCCATGCTCTAGTCCTCTCATCCCTCCATCCTCTAGTCCTCTCATCCCTCCACTCTAGTCCTCTCATCCTCTAGTCCTCTCAAGTCCTCTCTCCCTCCATCCTCTAGTCCTCTCATCCCTCCATCCTCTTCATCACCCCATCCTCTCATCCCTCCATCCCTCTCATCCTCCATCTCTAGTCCTCTCATCACCCATCCTCTCATCCCTCATCCTCTAGTCCTCTTATCACTCCATCTCTCATCCCTCCATCCTCTCATCCCTCCCTCCTCTCATCCCTCCATCCTCTAGTCCTCTCATCACCCCATCCTCTTCATCCCTCCATCCTCTAGTCCTCTTATCACTCCATCCTCTCATCCCTCCATCCTCTCATCCCTCCATCCTCTCCATCCCTCCATCCTCTTCATCCCTCCATCCTCTAGTCCTCTCATTCCCTCCATCCTCTAGTCCCTCTCATCCTCCATCCTCTAGTCCTCTCATCCCCCATCCTCTAGTCCCTCATCACTCACCCCATCCTCTCATCCCTCCATCCTCTAGTCCCTCTCACCCCATCCTCTCATCCCTCCATCCCTCTAGTCTCTTATCACTCCTCCCTCTCATCCTCCATCCTCTCATCTCTCATCCTCTCATCCCTCCATCCTCTAGTCCTGCTCATCACCCACATCCTCTCATCCCTCCATCCTCTAGTCCTCTTATCACTCCATCCTCTCATCCCTCCATCCTCTCATCCCTCCATCCTCTAGTCCTCTCATCCCTCCATCCTCTAGTCCTCTCATCCCTCCATCCTCTAGTCCTCTCATCCCTCCATCCTCTAGTCCTCTCATCACCCCATCCTCTCATCCCTCCATCTCTCATCCCTCCATCCTCTAGTCCTCTCATCACCCCATCCTTCATCATCCCTCCATCCTCTAGTCCTCTTATCACTCCACCCTCTCATCCCTCCATCCTCTCATCCCTCCATCTCTCATCCCTCCATCCTCTAGTCTCTCCATCACCCCATCCTCTCATCCCTCCATCCTCTAGTCCTCTTATCACTCCATCTCTCATCCTCCATCCTCTCATCACTCTCCTATCATCCCTCCATGCTCTAGTCCTCTCATCCCTCCATCCTCTAGTCCTCTCATCCCTCCATCCTCTAGTCCTCTCATCCCTCCACCTCTGTCCTCTCATCCCTCCATCCTCTAGTCCTCTCATCACCCCATCCTCTCATCCCTCATCCTCTCATCCCTCCATCCTCTAGTCCTCTCATCACCCCCATCCTCTCATCCCTCCATCCTCTAGTCCTCTTATCACTCCATCCTCTCATCCCTCCATCCTCTCATCCCTCCATCCTCTCATCCCTCCATCCTCTAGTCCTCTCATCACCCCATCCTCTCATCCTCCATCCTCTAGTCCTCTTATCACTCCATCCTCTCATCCTCCATCCTCTCATCACTCCATCCTCTCATCCCTCCATGCTCTAGTCCTCTCATCCCTCCATCCTCTAGTCCTCTCATCCCTCCATCCTCTAGTCCTCTCATCCCTCCATCCTCTAGTGCTCTCATCCCTCCATCCTCTAGTCCTCTCATCACCCCCATCCTCTCATCCCTCCATCCTCTCATCCCTCCATCCTCTAGTCCTCTCATCACCCCATCCTCTCTTCCCTCCATCCTCTAGTCCTCTTATCACTCCCATCCTCTCATCCCTCCATCCTCTCATCCCTCCATCCTCTAGTCCTCTCATCACCCATCCTCTCATCCCTCCATCCTCTAGTCCTCTTATCACTCCATCCTCTCATCCCTCCATCCCTCTTATCCCTCCATCCTCTACTCCTCTCATCCCTCCATCCTCTAGTCCTCTTATCCCTCCATCCTCTAGTCCTCTTATCCCTCCATCCTCTAGTCCTCTCATCCCTCCATCCTCTAGTCCTCTCATCCCCTCCATCCTCTAGTCCTCTCATCCCTCCATCCCTCTAGTCCTCTCATCCCTCCATCCCCTAGTCCTCTCATCCCTCCATCCTCTAGTCCTCTCATCCCTCCATCCTCTAGTCCTCTCATCACCCATCCTCTCATCCCCTCCATCCTCTAGTCCTCTTATCACTCCATCCTCTCATCCCTCCATCCTCTAGTCCTCTCATCCCTCCATCCTCTAGTCCTCTCATCACCCCATCCTCTCATCCCTCCATCCTCTAGTCCTCTTATCACTCCATCCTCTCATCCCTCCATCCTCTCATCCCTCCCATCCTCTCATCCCTCCATCCTCTCACTCCCTCCATCCCTAGTCCTCTCATCCCTCCATCCTCTAGTCCTGCTCATCCCTCCATTCTCTAGTCCTCTCATCCCTCCATCCTCTAGTCCTCTCATCACCCCATCCTCTCATCCCTCCATCCTCTAGTCCTCTCATCACCACCCCATCCTCTCCATCCCTCCATCCTCTAGTCCTCTCATCACCCATCCTCTCATCCCTCCCATCCTCTAGTCCTCTTATCACTCCATCCTCTCATCCCTCCATCCTCTCATCCTCCATCCTCTAGTCCCTCTCATCACCCCATCCTCTCATCCCTCCATCCTCTAGTCCTCTTATCACTCATCCTCTCATCCCTCCATCCTCTCATCACTCCATCCTCTCATCCCTCCATGCTCTAGTCCTCTCATCCCTCCATCCTCTAGTCCTCTCATCCCTCCATCCTCTAGTCCTCTCATCCCTCCATCCTCTCATCACCCCATCCTCTCATCCCTCCATCCCTCTCATCCCTCCATCCTCTAGTCCTCTCATCACCCATCCTCTCATCCCTCCATCCTCTAGTCCTCTTATCACTCCATCCTCTCATCCCTCCATCCTCTCATCCCTCCATCCTCTCATCCCTCCATCCTCTAGTCCTCTCATCACCCCATCCTCTCATCCCTCCATCCTCTAGTCCTCTTATCACTCCATCCTCTCATCCCTCCATCCTCTCATCCCTCCATCCTCTCATCCCTCCATCCTCTCATCCCTCCATCCTCTAGTCCTCTCATCCCTCCATCCTCTAGTCCTCTCATCCCTCCATCCTCTAGTCCTCTCATCCCTCCATCCTCTAGTCCTCTCATCACCCCATCCTCTCATCCCTCCATCCTCTAGTCCTCTCATCACCCCCATCCTCTCATCCCTCCATCCTCTAGTCCTCTTATCACTCCATCCTCTCATCCCTCCATCCTCTCATCCCTCCATCCTCTCATCCCTCCATCCTCTAGTCCTCTCATCACCCCATCCTCTCATCCCTCCATCCTCTAGTCCTCTTATCACTCCATCCTCTCATCCCTCCATCCTCTCATCACTCCATCCTCTCATCCCTCCATGCTCTAGTCCTCTCATCCCTCCATCCTCTAGTCCTCTCATCCCTCCATCCTCTAGTCCTCTCATCCCTCCATCCTCTAGTGCTCTCATCCCTCCATCCTCTAGTCCTCTCATCACCCCATCCTCTCATCCCTCCATCCTCTCATCCCTCCATCCTCTAGTCCTCTCATCACCCCATCCTCTCTTCCCTCCATCCTCTAGTCCTCTTATCACTCCATCCTCTCATCCCTCCATCCTCTCATCCCTCCATCCTCTAGTCCTCTCATCACCCCATCCTCTCATCCCTCCATCCTCTAGTCCTCTTATCACTCCATCCTCTCATCCCTCCATCCTCTTATCCCTCCATCCTCTACTCCTCTCATCCCTCCATCCTCTAGTCCTCTTATCCCTCCATCCTCTAGTCCTCTTATCCCTCCATCCTCTAGTCCTCTCATCCCTCCATCCTCTAGTCCTCTCATCCCTCCATCCTCTAGTCCTCTCATCCCTCCATCCTCTAGTCCTCTCATCCCTCCATCCCCTAGTCCTCTCATCCCTCCATCCTCTAGTCCTCTCATCCCTCCATCCTCTAGTCCTCTCATCACCCCATCCTCTCATCCCTCCATCCTCTAGTCCTCTTATCACTCCATCCTCTCATCCCTCCATCCTCTAGTCCTCTCATCCCTCCATCCTCTAGTCCTCTCATCACCCCATCCTCTCATCCCTCCATCCTCTAGTCCTCTTATCACTCCATCCTCTCATCCCTCCATCCTCTCATCCCTCCATCCTCTCATCCCTCCATCCTCTCATCCCTCCATCCTCTAGTCCTCTCATCCCTCCATCCTCTAGTCCTCTCATCCCTCCATTCTCTAGTCCTCTCATCCCTCCATCCTCTAGTCCTCTCATCACCCCATCCTCTCATCCCTCCATCCTCTAGTCCTCTCATCACCCCATCCTCTCATCCCTCCATCCTCTAGTCCTCTCATCACCCCATCCTCTCATCCCTCCATCCTCTAGTCCTCTTATCACTCTCCATCCTCTCATCCCTCCATCCTCTCATCCCTCCATCCTCTAGTCCTCTCATCACCCATCCTCTCATCCCTCCATCCTCTAGTCCTCTTATCACTCCATCCTCTCATCCCTCCATCCTCTCATCACTCCATCCTCTCATCCCTCCATGCTCTAGTCCTCTCATCCCTCCATCCTCTAGTCCTCTCATCCCTCCATCCTCTAGTCCTCTCATCCCTCCATCCTCTCATCACCCCATCCTCTCATCCCTCCATCCTCTCATCCCTCCATCCTCTAGTCCTCTCATCACCCCATCCTCTCATCCCTCATCCTCTAGTCCTCTTATCACTCCATCCTCTCATCCCTCCATCCTCTCATCCCTCCATCCTCTCATCCCTCCATCCTCTAGTCCTCTCATCACCCCATCCTCTCATCCCTCCATCCTCTAGTCCTCTTATCACTCCATCCTCTCATCCCTCCATCCTCTCATCCCTCCATCCTCTCATCCCTCCATCCTCTCATCCCTCCATCCTCTAGTCCTCTCATCCCTCCATCCTCTAGTCCTCTCATCCCTCCATCCTCTAGTCCTCTCATCCCTCCATCCTCTAGTCCTCTCATCACCCCATCCTCTCATCCCTCCATCCTCTAGTCCTCTCATCACCCCATCCTCTCATCCCTCCATCCTCTAGTCCTCTTATCACTCCATCCTCTCATCCCTCCATCCTCTCATCCCTCCATCCTCTCATCCCTCCATCCTCTAGTCCTCTCATCACCCCCATCCTCTCATCCCTCCATCCTCTAGTCCTCTTATCACTCCATCCTCTAGTCCTCTCATCACCCCATCCTCTCATCTCTCCATCCTCTCATCCCTCCATCCTCTAGTCCTCTCATCCCTCCATCCTCTCATCCCTCCATCCTCTCATCCCTCCATCCTCTAGTCCTCTCATCCCTCCATCCTCTAGTCCTCTCATCCCTCCATTCTCTAGTCCTCTCATCCCTCCATCCTCTAGTCCTCTCATCACCCCCATCCTCTCATCCCTCCATCCTCTAGTCCTCTCATCACCCCATCCTCTCATCCCTCCATCCTCTAGTCCTCTCATCACCCCATCCTCTCATCCCTCCATCCTCTAGTCCTCTTATCACTCCATCCTCTCATCCCTCCATCCTCTCATCCCTCCATCCTCTAGTCCTCTCATCACCCCATCCTCTCATCCCTCCATCCTCTAGTCCTCTTATCACTCCATCCTCTCATCCCTCCATCCTCTCATCCCTCCATCCTCTAGTCCTCTCATCCCTCCATCCTCTAG
The DNA here is from genome assembly GCF_002021735.2 of Oncorhynchus kisutch. Taxonomy (NCBI): domain Eukaryota; kingdom Metazoa; phylum Chordata; class Actinopteri; order Salmoniformes; family Salmonidae; genus Oncorhynchus; species Oncorhynchus kisutch. Next base: position 41,427,272 of record NC_034198.2, on the reverse strand, counting down.
TCCTCTCATCCCTCCATCCTCTAGTCCTCTCATCACCCCATCCTCTCATCCCTCCATCCTCTCATCCCTCCATCCTCTAGTCCTCTCATCACCCCATCCTCTCATCCCTCCATCCTCTAGTCCTCTTATCACTCCACCCTCTCATCCCTCCATCCTCTCATCCCTCCATCCTCTCATCCCTCCATCCTCTAGTCCTCTCATCACCCCATCCTCTCATCCCTCCATCCTCTAGTCCTCTTATCACTCCATCCTCTCATCCCTCCATCCTCTCATCACTCCATCCTCTCATCCCTCCATGCTCTAGTCCTCTCATCCTCCATCCTCTAGTCCTCTCATCCCTCCATCCTCTAGTCCTCTCATCCCTCCATCCTCTAGTCCTCTCATCCCTCCATCCTCTAGTCCTCTCATCACCCCATCCTCTCATCCCTCCATCCTCTCATCCCTCCATCCTCTAGTCCTCTCATCACCCCATCCTCTCATCCCTCCATCCTCTAGTCCTCTTATCACTCCATCCTCTCATCCCTCCATCCTCTCATCCCTCCATCCTCTCATCCCTCCATCCTCTAGTCCTCTCATCACCCCATCCTCTCATCCCTCCATCCTCTAGTCCTCTTATCACTCCATCCTCTCATCCCTCCATCCTCTCATCACTCCATCCTCTCATCCCTCCATGCTCTAGTCCTCTCATCCCTCCATCCTCTAGTCCTCTCATCCCTCCATCCTCTAGTCCTCTCATCCCTCCATCCTCTAGTCCTCTCATCCCTCCATCCTCTAGTCCTCTCATCCCTCCATCCTCTCATCACCCCATCCTCTCATCCCTCCATCCTCTCATCCCTCCATCCTCTAGTCCTCTCATCACCCCATCCTCTCATCCCTCCATCCTCTAGTCCTCTTATCACTCCATCCTCTCATCCCTCCATCCTCTCATCCCTCCATCCTCTCATCCCTCCATCCTCTAGTCCTCTCATCACCCCATCCTCTCATCCCTCCATCCTCTAGTCCTCTTATCACTCCATCCTCTCATCCCTCCATCCTCTCATCCCTCCATCCTCTCATCCCTCCATCCTCTCATCCCTCCATCCTCTAGTCCTCTCATCCCTCCATCCTCTAGTCCTCTCATCCCTCCATCCTCTAGTCCTCTCATCCCTCCATCCTCTAGTCCTCTCATCACCCCATCCTCTCATCCCTCCATCCTCTAGTCCTCTCATCACCCCATCCTCTCATCCCTCCATCCTCTAGTCCTCTTATCACTCCATCCTCTCATCCCTCCATCCTCTCATCTCTCCATCCTCTCATCCCTCCATCCTCTAGTCCTCTCATCACCCCATCCTCTCATCCCTCCATCCTCTAGTCCTCTTATCACTCCATC